>NC_043712.1:50739642-50794825 GCF_006229205.1 Suricata suricatta | reverse complement strand
CTGTCCTTCTCTGCCTGGCTTACTTCGCTCAGCATGACACCCTCAAGGTCCATCCATTTTCCTACGAAGGGCCATATGTCATTCCCTCTCATTGCCATGTAGTATTCCATCGTGAATATATATCACATCTTCTTGATCCACTCATCAGGTGATGGACATTTAGGCTTTTTCCATGTTTTGGCTATTGTTGACATTGCTGCTATGAACATTGGGGTACATGTGCTCCTATGCATCAGCATTTCTCTATCTCTTGGGTAAATCCCTAGCAATGCTATTGCTGGTTCATAGGGGAGTTCTGTGGATAGTTTTTTGAGGAACCTCCACACTGTTTTCCAGACCGGCTGCACCAGTTTACATTGCCACCAACAGTGTAGTTTTAATCTATCAAAAACCAATTCAGACACATATAATGTTGTGTTTCCAGTCACCACTCTGAATGAGAGGAAAACTATCCTATTGTACTTCACAAGAAGCATACCTGTTAGCGTACGTACATGTTGACAGAATAAACTTTCCTAATCCACTAAAGAGTGAAATGTGTATTACAGGGAGATTAGATATTACAGGACAAAAAACTGAGTGGACTTTCTTTGTATGGCTGTATTGTTCTAGTTAATTGCCTTCCCCAAACCATGAAAAATAGCAAGAACATAATTTTGTCATTCCATATACATAAACATACCTATGAGTACATGTCAAAACATGTTAAAGAGAACCGTCACATTGTTTTGTTCAACATTAACAAAATGTGGTGTTTAGTATAATGACACCTATATAGAATTAAAAATCAAGTGTGGTAAATATAAAATAATCTACCATACCAGTCTTTATAAATTATTTTTTTTAATTTTTTTAAAGTTTATCTACTTATTTTGAGAGAGAGAGAGAAAGAGAGAGAGAGAGAGAGCCAGCAGGCAGGCACACAAGTGTGAGCATGAGCAGGAAAGGGGCAAAGAGAGAGGGAGAGAGAGAATCCCAAGCAGGCTCCATGCTGTCAGCACAGAGCCTGACATGGGACTTGTCATGGGGCTGGATCCCACAAACTGTGGGACCATGACCCAAGCTGAAACCAAGAGGCTGAACACCCAACCGACTAAGCCAACCAGGCGCCCGTCTGTAAATTATTTTAAATCCTCTGCAAAATTTTCACCAGGAAAAAAGTAAATCCTCAAAATATGTCATGAGATACAATTTAAAACTGACTAATTACTTTTTATATACGTAAACAGTGAAGAAGGGGAAAAAAGTACTCTCCACATATATATTTGATTAGTTAACCATCCAAGTTGATACTGAGTAATGAAACTTTTATTCAAAATAACACACAAAAGACCAAAAATAGACAATGCAGTTACATAAGAATGGTCCATTAGAATACCAGGAAAGCAACTAGATCGAAGTAAATATTTGTGTTCAAAGCATTAATAAAGAGGGGCATCTGGGTGGCTCAGTTGGTTAAGCAACCAACTTCGCTCAGATCATATCTCCAGGTTTGTGGGTTGGAGACCCAAGTCAGGCTCTGTGCTGACAGCCTCAGAGCCTGGAGCCTGCTGCAGATTCTGTCTCCTCTCTCTCTGACCCTCCCCCGCGTGTACTCTGGCTCTGTCTCTCTCCCTCTCTCAAAAAAAAAAAAAATGTTTAAAAAAAATTTTTAAAGAGCATTAATAAAGAGAAAATTATAACCTTAAGGGAAATTTTTTTAATTCAACAATGATACAACATAGCTGCCTCCAAATTAGTTTATCTTTCATTTGTTTTCAAGTTTCTGTAATTCAACTATGAGGTATTTTAATTACAATATCTGCCAGGTAACTTTTTTTTAGTGTGTATATTTGAGAAAGACACAATGCATCAGTGGGGTGGGGCAGAGAGAGATGCAACAGAATCTGAAGCAGACTCCAAGCCCTGAACTGTCAACACAGAGCCCCACACAGGGCTCAAACTCACAAACCACGAGATCATGACCTGAGCTGAAGTTGCATTCTTAAACTACTGAGCCACCCAGGCACCCCTGCCAGGTAAACTTTAAAACAAGTTCATGTTTCCAAATGTGCCATGCCAGATTTGAACATGGTATTTATTTAAAACTTAACTGGACCAGTTAGTCTGGGTTTGAGATCATACAATAATTTTTAGTTTTAAGCACTGTTGGCTGATTTTCTAGTTACTACAGAATGTCTAGAAAGACAAATTTTCTCAGTAATGTTTTTTCCTTTTCCTTTTGAGGTATTCATAAAACCCGAAACAATTATTTCTAGGTACCTAATTCCATCCTCCAGGGCATAAAGTGTCTCTCTTATCATACAGAACACCTAGAATACTTTTAAACTCAATGATAATTAAGAAACATCAAAGTCAAACCAGTGTATCTCAAAGGTAACTAAAAGTCATCATCTTTTGGCTATTATATGATATATTTCTTATTCCCTGAAGTAACACCAAGAGTTCCTTACCCACACAACAGATGCACTTTCTTAATGTAGCCTTTACTCTTCTCAAAATCAAATACATCTGAGTTTTAAAAGTAAACTGTTACAGTGCCTGGGTGGCTCAGCTGGGAAAGTATCCAACTTCAGCTCAGGTCATGATCTCACAGTTGGGTGAGTTGGAACCCACATCAGTCTCACTGGTGTCAGCATGGAGCCTGCTTTGGATCCTCTGTCCCTCTCCCTGTGCCACTCCCCAGCTCATGCTCTCTCAAAAATAAACACTAAAAAATAAATAAATAAGTAAAAGTAAACTGGTAAGGAAAGGAAAAACAAGAATACACCAAACTTAAAAACTTCTGTCCTATGAAGGAAGTAATCAACAGAGTGAAAAAGCAGCATACTGAATAGACGAAAATATCTGCAAACCTGATTTCTGATAAGGGAGTAACATCCAGAATATATAAAGAACTCCTAAAATTCAACAACAACAAAAACTAATAATCCAATAAAAAATGGGCAAAGGACTTGAATAGACATTTCTCCAACAAATAAATACAAATGGCCAAGAAGCATGTGAAATGATCCTCAACAACACTAATGGCCAGAGAAATACAAATCACAATCAATAAGAGATATCACCTCATACCTTCAGAAAGGCCACTACTAGGGGCACCTGGGTGGCTCAGTCAGTTAAGTGTCCGACTCATAGTTTCAGCTCAGGTCATGATCTCACAGTTTGTGGGCTCAAGTGCATTGGCCTCCACACTAACAGTACAGAGCCTGCTTGGCATTCTCTCTCTCTCTGCCTCTCCCCCAAACTTTCTTTCAAAATAAATAAGCTTAAACTTTTTTTTAAATGATAAAAATGTTTTTTAAAGGCCCAATGAGAAAAATAACAAGTGTTGGCAAAAATGTGGAAAAACTGGAACTTTCGTGCACTGTTGGTGGGAATGTAAAATCAGGCAGAAGCTATGGAAAACAGTATGGAGATCCTTCAAAAAATTAAAACAGAATTACTATATGATCCAGCAACCCCATTTCTGGATATATACCCAAAAGAACTGAAAGCACAATCTTACAGAGTTATCTGCACATCCATGTTCACTGCACATTCTTCACATCAGCCAAGAGGTGGACTCAACCTAAATGTCTATTTCCAGGTGAATAGGTAAAGAAAATGTGGTATATACAAATAATGAAATATGATCAAATCTTAAAAAGAAGAAAATCCTGCCATGTGCTATAATATTGGATGAACCTTGAGGACATTATAAATAAATAAAACAAAGTTACAGAAAGATAAATACTCCATTATTCTCCTCCTATGAAGTATTTAAAGTAATGAAACTCTTAGAAAAATAAAATGGTGGTTGCTGGGGGTTGTGAAGGGGCAGAGGGAAGGAGTTGTTCTTCAATAGGTATAGTTTCAGTTTAGCAAGACAAACCAAGTTCTAAAAATCTACTGCACAACATGTAGTACTGTGTGTACCACACACTTAATGTTCAAGTTGTTCAATTTTATGTTATATGCTTTTTACCACAATAAAAAAATTTTAATAAACTGCTATAGAACTTAGAATAGTGAAATAATCCTGAAAAAGGACAAAAATGGAAGACAAATTTCTCAGTAGCAAACTTAATGCAAAGCTACACTTAATTTTGATAGAATGGTACTTGCAAAGGATAGACATACTAATCAAGAGAACAAAATGGAGAGTCTAGACATAAACTCTTATATCTACAGTCAAATAATCTTCCACAAATTCACCATGATAATTCAATGGGATTACGAATTCTCTTTTCAACAAATGGTGCTGGGAACAAATGGCTATCCATATTCAGTTGGATCTCTACTTCATTTAATACACAAAGTTAACCCAAATAAATCAAATACCTAAATGTAAGCGCTCAAACCATAAAATTCTTAGAAGAAAACAGGGGTAAATCTTCATGAGTTTGGGTTAGACAGTGGTTCCTTAGCACACCAAAACACAAATGACAAAATAAAAAGTAAGTTGGACTTCATCAAAATTTAAAGTGCTTTAAAGCACAGTGCTTTCTGTGCTTCAGGTGCCTAGGTGACCCAGATGGTTAGGCATCCAACTCTTGATCTTCACTCAGGTCATGATCTCGCAGTCTGTGGGCTTGAACCCTGTGTCAGGCTGTGATGGTGATGCCCAGCCTGCTTGGGGTTCTGTCTCCCCATTCTCTCTGTCCCTCCCCCACCTGTATGAGCACACTCTCTCAAAATAACAAAAAAATTAAAGCTTCTGTGCTTCAAAGGACACCACCAAAAAAGTATTAAAAAAAACAAAAATAAAAACCCACAGAAAGACACAATATTTGAAAATTCTACATCTAATAAAGGACTTGTGTCCAGAATATATAAACAGCTCTTACAACTCAACAATAAAAAGACAAATAACCTGCATGAAAAATAGTTAAAGGATTTGGCAGACATTTCTCTGTTATACAGAACTCTACAAATGAACAATAAGCACATGAAAAGATGCTCAACATCATTAGCCTTCAGGGAAATGCGAAACAAAACCACTTCACACCCACCAAGATGGTTAAAACAAAAAGACAATAACAAGTTTGAAAGGACCGAAAGAGATTAAAGAACTCACATACTGTTGGTAGATATGTAAATTGCCTTGGAAACTTTGAGGAACTTTTGTAGTTCCTCAAAAGTTAGAGCTGCCATATGATTTAGCATTCCACTCCTAGGTATATATCCAACAGAAATGAAAAAACATTTGTACACAAATATTTACAGCAACATTATTCCTAATAACCAAAAGACGCCAACAACCCAAACATCCACCCCTCAATGAATGGATAAATTAAAGGTGCTATATCCATAAAATATTAATTGTACATTTTTAACAGGTGAATTGTTTGGTATATTACATGCCAACAGGGCTATTAAAAATAGTGAACTACTATGATTATATAGTTCTATCACATAAAACATCAAATATTCCAATTAAAAAATAACATAGACATTATCAAACTCACTTGTTTTACTAATGATGAAATGGAGGTTCTCAAACCTGGGTGGTATAAAATGGGGTCTGTTCTCAGTAAGGAGTAGGTAATGATGCTTTACTTCCTTGCACGAAGATACTGACTGGATGAAGACTAGATGATGGAGGGTTCCTATAGATAGTAGCTACTGCCATGTATTCTTTTTCCCTTTTACTATCATGTAACTCTGGCCTGTTTCTAGGGGTGTATTTTTTATTACACCCTTACAAGTCCCTCTTTCCACTTCTACTTCACCCAACACAAACTATAATAAATGTTAACAGGACAGTTAGAAGGGAAAAGTTAATATACTCTTGCCTTGTCTGTGGGAAGCCCACCAGTTCACCTCAGAGGATCAAGAGAGATTCATATTAATATCATGTATACAGAATTTCCACCCATTGGCCAAGAGACTGGAACATGTCGTGGGTGGGCACTCAGCTGTCAGTTATTGAATATATATTTTCCTGGAAGAAAGCATCCTATCTAAGGGAAGGAATGTGAAAAATAGCTCCTCTCTCTTCCCTGAAACATGGATAACTAACCCAATTTTACATTCACAAGACACCATGAAAAACTTACCAGAGAAAGTCTCAAATACCACTATAAAAAGTTAACCCAGGCTAAAAAAAGGTAGGGTAAAGTTAAGCCTATAAATAACTTTACAGCGATTTGGTAATAAATTATTAATGTATTTGAAAAGGTATTGGAGAGCCCAGAAGAGTTTGGTACACTGACAAAAATCATATACATGAGGGGAAAAAAACTGTTTTATTCACCTCTGCTAACAGGTTTTTCCCCATTTTAAAAAAATTAGCTTTTAAGGAGAGATGAGGTGTAAAAACTTATTTTCTATTTAAACATTTTGAAAATTCTTAAAAAGTAATTCTATGAATCTTCTCAGAGGTTAGATATTTTCTCAATGCAAAATCTGCAAATATTTGTCTTGATTATGACTTAAAAATGATCTGATACTCATCCTGTTTTTTCTTTATATTGAGGCAACAAAGTAAATACATTTTTTAAAGAATCAAGTGTTAACACCAGGCTATGCTAGAGGGAAATCAAAGGGAGAAAATAGCAGCATAGGAAAATTACTATATTACTTTTATAGATTTTAAAACACATATTATCTATGAATTATCCATTTTTTCTATATACATAAGAAATAAGATAAATTGCTAATAGATCCATTCATATACACAATTCAGTCAGATAAAAAATATTTAGTTATACTAGTCACCAGAAATACCACTTTTGTCCCCTGAAAGATTAAAAAATGAAAATAAGACTTTTCATTGCTGTCAAACGTATTCAATTTTCCCCTCAAATGAAGTTTAGATGAAAACAATGTGAGTGACAAGCTCCAGCACAGGGGAATCTTGGCAGCCCTCAACTCTGTCTATCTCCTTGGCCTGTTAAGCAAAATTCCTTCACAAACTGTTGGTCTTCGCAATAACTCCTACAAAGCTCATTACTGCCAGCATCGGCCTATCCCCCATGTTGTGCATTTATCCCTGGGATGCATATCAACATGTGGCACATGTCCTTGACATGCACAGAAGAGCTGCACCCCAGGACAGCAGCACGCACGACAATAGTGTCGACTCTTACTTCTTTATGGTTGCTGGGATGTAACCGAGAAATCTAATAACTGTGACAGTGGGGCCTTTCGGTTTTCCCTTGCATTTCTAGACAGTGAAGCTTCACAGACACTAATGAAAGGTTAAATGAATAGGAATAGTTGACAAGAGGTACAATAAAGAAGGAGCTTGGTAATCCACAGACACTGAGCAGAGATCCTTGGCTCAAGCAGAGAAAGGACAGCACATCGTCGAGTCACAATATTTAAAACAGCTTGCTATACACAGAGGCTTTTGTGTCTGGGTACACGTCTGGCTTTGGACTTAAAAAAAAAAAAAAAGGATACTGAAAAGGAATTTTCAGCATGGGGCACTTTGGCAAATGTAAGGTCATAATAAGAGAAAAATGTTTTGTGTGGGTTGTTACATCTTTGTATTAAACACAAAAAAGCTGGGACTATGAACTCATGAACCACAAGTTCCAAGACAATACTGTACATTTTGACAACTATTAAACACTGTATCTAGATGGCTGGTTTGACGTGATTCCCACTAGTAAGATATATATATGCAATGACTCATTTAGCTGTTCCACATTTGGCCTTCCTTGTGGAAGAATTCCTGATACTCATCTTAGAATTTTGGAGTCAAGTTCTAGTTTTCAAGTGAACATGATTTGTTACAAATAACACTAGAACTCTCAAGCAGTCTTCTACTCATTGCAAAACTTCCCAGCAGCCTACTGTAAGGAAACTGAATTTATCATGCTAGCAAAGTGTGAAGTACAAGGCAAACTTTGTAATTTCAAGGGACTACAATAGTGATATGTCCTCAACTAACATTCTTAATTGTCAAATTTATTTACTTTAGTGCTCTTCTCACTACACCTTAATGGAAGGTTGTATACCTTAGGAAACTGATTTTAAATTATAATAACAAAGCTATATTTAAATTACTAAGAAAAAATGTTTCAGAATGTCAAGGAAAACATATGGTAAAAACGAAAAAAATTTTTTGACATGTAAGGCACCAATTTTTTCTTAAAGAAAAAACTTTTGACTCTGCTATGGCATGAACCTTAAAAAATGACTATCTGTAAAATCATCCTATGCATATGCATGAGTTAGACTATAGGTTCACAATAACTGGTAAAAGCATACTGAGAACATGTTTTAAAACAAGGCAGCCTCTTTGAACAGCCAAATTAAATTACAGCTGAACTCTTGAGTGTACTGAGGGATCTAATAAGCAACAAATAAAGACTTTTATTGGCTAGCAACATAATGAGAGTTACTGTGTGAAAGATGAAAAAAAGACAAATCTGGGTAGTTTCTCTCATTGGATTATACTATTTACTTAAATGGTAACTAAGTCTGTCCAAAGTAATGCTACTAAAAACTAGTATGTAAATATTAAAGAGCAATTATGATCAATGACTTTAATGTAAACATATCACAAATTCCAGTGGAAAGATTGATAAACAAATGTGAAATTAAACAAATATTAAATTTAATACCATTTAAGTTCTATTTCTTGAAATTTAACTAATTGATTCCTAATATATCAGCTTTACAAATGGTTTACTATTTTATGCTTATAAACAAAACATTTATTCTAAAGGAGTTTTCTCCCTGGAGTACGGCAGTTGTATGTAGAACTCCTTCAAAACCATTATTTACAAAAAGGAGGTTGTCCTTAATGAACTGAAAGAAGGTATTCCCCTCCTCGGTGATTTGGTAGGAAGTTACTTTTAGTAGAACTTTGAAGAGTAGCCTCCATACAGAACTCCCTAAGTTGGCGAAACAAACAGTATTTAGCAAACCAAATCAGATTTAAAGCATATTTGGTCGCAGTTTGCTTGATCTTCAAATCACATAAAAGGTAGAACCCTAGAATCCTTAGCTGACTACTTAACTATTCTTGTAGAAAGTTCTGGTGCTTTTGTCACAGCTTAAAAAAAAACAAAAACAATAGCACCTCCAAGACTAAACATTAAGCCAGTATTTGTGATAATAAATAATACTCTTTTTCTACAACATTCTGACTGCCAGAGTGATTTCTGTTAACCTTAAGTATATCTACTAAAATCGTTAAGGCTCCCTCTAGCTCTTCCAAAAGGAGTTTACTAACCAATGATCCTATGTAATTCCCATACAACAGAAAAGATTTGAGGAGGCTGCCTCTCTCCTTCCACAAGAAATGTTTTCAACTGTTTCTTGAATGAGTGTAGATGGTATATGAGACCATCTGCAGAGGAATTCACAAAGCACTCCTCCTTATATCCACATTAACAATCTATTAATTGCTTCCAACCTAAGCTTTGTATAGAAAATTCTAGAGTAAAACTTTAACCTGTTTAAATTCCATATACATTCCCAACTTAGATTTACCAAGCTAGTTAAAATTAATTTTCATCTCAAAAACCAAGTAACATGTATGAATATCTACAGAAATCCAAACTTGTGATCTGGTCTCAGTTCTAAAAACCTACATTTAAATACAGAATCTTGAAATTTTTTAAAAAATAATGTATTAACCCTCAATCTGTGAACTTTACATAAAACAAAAGATGCTGATGGTAATTGTAGAAAACATTTCCATGTACCATAGTATTTACACACAACACTGATAACGACTTTCCTAACTGTTTAATCTTTTCTGGGTCTCAGTATTGGATATTTTAGGGTGGCAGTTATTTAGAAAACTCTAAATAATACAGATGAAGTACACCATTGATATTCAGTCTATCTTACGATAGTCATAAAGGCCATATGGTTGATGGGCAAATCATTTCAAACAAGTGAATATGAAAAATGCTAAATTGAAAAAAGAAATGCTAAAATGAACTCACAAAGGCCAGCTTTCACGTACTTAGGGAATATTTAAAACAGTGCTGAACCTTAACTATAAAATGAAAAATAAAGGGAACCACAAACTTCAAGTCATCACCTATTCTGGTCTCCCTTAATATAAGAAATATTCCCAGGAACAACAAAAAGAATAGCTCCTTCCACCCCCAACCCCCGCCCCTTTTTGAGCCAGTGTCCAATTTCTTCTTTTCTGAACAGCTGTATTATCCAACTTAAGTTGCTCTGCTAATTTCAGTCCCACAAGGACTAACTTGGAAGGCAAAAAAATACAAGAAAAGATCAATTTGCTGGGAAAGATCAAATGAGAAAACTGTGGGGACAGCACCAGGTCAGCATGTGGAGAACTAAGCAGACCTGTTCTTCATTAACTGCGGCTCTCTGGGGATGTCACACACTACCTGTCCGTGGGCTTTATTGAACCGCCTAACCCGCCTCTCTGTTCCATTCTTCTGGGCCCAAGTGAATCATATCCTGCTGCTGACAAGTTAGCAGGGGACTGCGGCTGCAACATGAAAGTACTTTTCTTTCTTGTCTAAATCAGGCAGATTTTTGAAAAGACGACACAGCATTGACTCGTGACATGGCAAGATGAAACGAGAGGTCTGGGCCGGTCTTGGAGCTGTGCAGATAAAAGTAATCAAATGACACTCCTGGAATGCAAATTGGCATTCTTGACTGCAGCAATTGCACAACCATGAAACATCCCTGACAGCAAGCAAGATTAGGACAAAATGTTATGTAAAGCACTGAACTCAAAAACTCTCACTTGAAAATTCCAACTGTAACACTTACATTTTAATATAGCAATAGTCAGCTCTGCTTTTGTCTGCTGCTTTTTGTAATCACATATCCCTGCCTGACAGATCTCTTACATTTCAGGTAGAAGGGGGAAAAAAATAGGTATTGGGAATGTATAACTGCTATTAATATTTTCTCTATATTTATTTTTAAAAATCGCAGGCAGTTGGTTCTTGTTCAAAGTTTTACACGCAAACAACACCGAACTTAATATTCTCCAGGGGGAAGAAAAGACCGTTTCAGACTTTTCTCACAAGATACTCAAAGAGAGTTCACATTCAGGGTCAGTATTATTTCCCTCAGGTGAAGATACTCTTGTACTTTGGTAGAGTGATTAGCAATCTGGATTTCAAATACTCTGCTCTCCCGGAACAGAAAGAGTAGCTACAACTAAGAACTTCATTAAGGCTGAACAGTTTAAATGAAACAGCTACAAATATAACATAAAACACAGATACCCTATAAAGGTTCACAAGGGATTTTGTCTGTGTGTGAGTCCAAAGGCTAAAAAAGGAAGTTCTATTAACTTGTATAAGGTCGATTGTTGAGCACGTCTTCAAATCAGACACACTAAATACCAGCGCCAGAAATAAATTCTTCCAGTTAAAACATGTTATGTGTGTTCACAGTGAACATCTGAAAATGCAGGATACAAAGCAGTGGATCACAAATGGGTTCAGGCAGTTTTCAAAAACGGTTAGTATTTGGGAATAGATGTGTAGACAAACAGTATATAGGCTGGGGGAATGGGAAGAAAAATTGTACCTACAACGGGCTTCTACAGGGTTCCTCTGTAAGATGTCCCTAGAAGAAAAACTCAAGCACTGACCAGATCTATTTAATATTTTGTTTTGACGCCTCCACTTAAAACACAGGTTCCAACCATCGCAACTGTCCACGAAGTACATAAAAAATAATAAGACAGGCCACTGTCTGCCACTTTAATCCTGGGTACACAGGATTATTTTATGGTGTCTTTCGTACATCAGCTTTACAACAGCTTGACTCTAGGGTAAATGGGAACCACTATAAATCGCACGCTGCTTTCAAAACCACTTTAATTTCTGTCAGTGTTACTGTAAGTAACCACAGTCGGGCGCGTGCTACTTTTGTGTGAGTGTGTGTGCGCGCGCCTGCATTTGACAGTCGCATCTCCTACACTCCAGTTGTGACTTTGATCACTGAAACAAGAGATGTCACATTAGGGGGAAGGGAAGAGAAGGGAAAAAAAAAAAAAACCACGCCAACCCGCTATCTCCCTTTTCCCCCCGGCTTCTTCCATCTACATGCAGAACATGGTCTATCAGATCCTCCCCCCGGGGGGGGGACGAAACAATAGCAGCACTGGGTGGAAGCAAACTAAAGGGAAGGGAGTGGTCCAACCCCATTTCTAACAAATCACTTCCCCGAAAGCGGACAGAGCGCTCATCACCAGGCGAACTCCCTGCTCGCTGCCTCGCTGCAGAGAAGCCGCTTGGAGGAGAGGAGCTGTGCTCCAACTCTCGCCTTCCCACCTCATCCACCACTTGCACTGGGAACTTTTCTTAGCCTCATGATACAGGGGCTTTCCTCCAATTTTATTTTCTCCTTTTCGTTTTTGGTTGTTTTTTTTTTTTTTTTGGTCTGAATTCTGCCCCCTCCCCGGGCCCCAAATGCCACCCTGCAGTCGCTGTGTAAGTAAGAAAACAAACGGGCTCCTCAAAAACTGCACCTCAAAAATCTGGCTCTCTCGGGTTTATTTTCCTGCCCCGTTTCGCACATTCCTCAGAAAGCCTCCAGGAGCACCTTCCTACGTGGTCTTCATGTACAAAGGGAGGGTTCCCGAACGCGAGGGCGAGGGGAGGTGACACGCCAAGGTGCCGGGACCCGGCGGCCGCGTCGTCGCGGCGCACCAGCGCGCCCAGGCGCCCACGCCCAGCCGCCCGGCCCTCACTCGCGGGCAAGTTTTAAAAGTTACCGTTGTCCAGAACGCTTTCCTCTCCGCCCCGAACTCCTTCCAGCACTCCACTCATCCCCAGCCTCCCCTCCACCCCGTCCGCCCCAGCCCGTCCCAACTCCCTGGAGCCTCTAGTTCGCCGGCCGCTCACCTTTACTCGCCCGCCGCGAGAGGGGGCGAACTTCCGAGCCCTTCACTCGCTCCTCACACACACACACCCCTCCCACCCCGGAGCTCTCCTCACAAACTTGGGCCAAGTTGAGGGGAAATTTCGGGAGCACGACAGGGGCCAGGTCGGGCTGGGTTTCTCCCCTCCTGCCCGCCCTCCTCAGCGCCCCCCTCCACCTCACGCCGCCGGACCTGAGGAAAACACGGCCCCCGGGCGGCCCCGGAGGCGCGCGGGCGCGGGGCTCGCGTCTGAGGAAGTCTAGAATAAAAAGGAAAGAAGGGTGGAAACTTCTTACCATCTCGGCATGCTGGTTGTCAAGTGCAGCCCCCGCCTCTTGGTCTCCTCTTAGCGGCCGCGCCTGGACCAGCCCCTCGGCCGCCTCTCGCTCCTTCTGCCTCGGCCTTTCTTTCCCTCCCCCTCCCGATTTCCTCCGGGCCGCCGCTCTCGCCGCCTCCGCCTCTCCCCGCCCGCCCGCCCGCGCGCGCCCTCGCCGCGGCCCCTCTGCGCTCAGGTGACTGATTTACACACGCGCCCAGGGTCGCCCTCGCTCTCCAAGTCGGAGCCTGCAGAGTTACCCCGGCTCCTCGGGACACAAAAAGAAAAAAAAAAAAAAAGAAGAAAAGGAACGGACTGTCCCAGGAGGGGGCTGCCTCGGGGGGCGGGGGAGAGATCGCCGGGCGAGGTGACCTGGGGCGGATTTGCAAACCCCACAAGTTTCTCCTCTCTGCAAAATTGTCGTGACTACAATGTTGCTTCCCTTTTGCAAAATAGAAGTGGGTTAGTTGTGCTGTTGTTTGGCCTCAGATTCTAGGGGTTTCGTGAGGGAGGATGTATATTTCGCCTCCCCCCCTTCCCTGTAACTGTTCGCTTGGCTCCGTGTGGGGATGGAAAAACAACTTTGGCGCCCCCCGGGGGGTGCGGGCGTGGAGGTGGAGGTGGCTGCCAGCGCCCAGCTGTCAAAGACAGAAACGCCGAGGAAAGGGCGCGAACTTTATTCTGACTGCAGCAAGCCGTGGCGTCGCTTTCCTTTTCGGGCGCTCGCGGGTCTGTGTCCCCTTTGACCAGTTCCTCCTCCTGCGCCGCCGCCGCCGCCCCCTCCTCCTTTCTCCCTTCCCCTTTTTCTCTTCCGCCGCGGCGGCCCCGGCGCCCCCTCGCCCCAGTCAGGCCAGGTCCTCCGCGCGCCGCTGGACAGAAGGTGAGGGCAGCGGAGGAAAACCCAGGGGACACAAACTCGGCACAGAACGTGCTGGCCGAAAAGGCAAAAAAGTTGCGCGCAGCCACGGGGGGAAAGTAACTGGTGGCGGCGTGTTTTGTGCCGGCCCAGACGTCGGCTTGCGGCGAGGGCTTCCTTCCCCTTCCTCTGGGCCCGCGGGCCTCGGGCTGGAGACGGCCCGGGGAGAGGAAAAGGACCGCCGCCTCCGCGGGACAAGACCAGCCACGTCTGTGGGTGACACTCAGCCGACCCGCGCCGCCCTGCCCTGGAGACGCAAAAATGCACACGCCTGCAGCTGAAGGACGTTTCTTCAATGCAGGCAAAACACCCTCCCTGGCCGGCCGCAAGAATGGGGGGTGGGGGTGGGAGTAGGGGTGGGAGCGAGTTTAGTCATCATCAGCTTTCTAACGTACACTTGATGCCAAAAAAATCTCCGTGTTGTGCAGATTGATCATAGAGCAAACTTTCTGCTTATCTGATATGGAAGGAAGGCACAGGTTTCGAGCATTTTCTCTGAGCACTCACTAGAACTCGGCATCGTGGAGACTTTTGGCAGAACAAGAGGTTTGAATCATACCTCCTTCCTTTCTGCCTTCCCCAAGTAGAGGGGCAGAGAAACTTTCATTGCATCCGGAGGTCGGAATTAAATTCCTTTGAAAATAGGTAGCCTTGGAATTACATACTTTAGTTTCTTTGATGCACACTCTGGTCTTCAGTATAATATAAATTTTCGCAATAATTAAAAAGAATATTTGGGAGTCATGATGAGAGACTATGGCCCAAGTAGCCACAGCTGTTCTGAAAATGTGATTAGGCTTATTATTCACGTGGATCGTGCTTTTTAACAGTGGGGCTACCGCACCTGCAGTTCTGTGGATTGATTGGGTCCAAATTTCTGACCGTTTTTAGGCCCTTGGAAAGCAGACTTCAACTCATTTCTGTATTTGTATAATTTTCTGCATCATCTCGTTGTGGAAAGGTCTATCTGGTAAAGCTTCTACTATATTATTTATAGTAAATACCTTATAGAATTCTAGGCACATGGTTCATCTGGAGGTTTCTAGGAGGAGACAGATTACCTCTCTAGAGCATAAATCAAAGTGAAGACTATCTAATGACTACGCATATATATAAATGCATGTTCTCTAAGAAGGCGCATCTTTAAATGATTTGATTAAGGTGTGGAGCATGTTCCCTTATTCTGTAAACATCACTGTAACATCATCCTATAGTTTGTAGAAACTGATTACACAAGGGATAATGACGACCAAATGTGCATTCTGAGCAACTGAGGATCATCACAGGAATTCTCCAGAAATGAGCCAAGTTCCAATGTGTTTTCCTGTATCATGGAGAGATGAGAAAAGCTAGTTGCTAATTTCAGAGTCATTACCCATACAAATCCATTCACACACTTACCGCTTTGGACAACTGACAGACCAGCAATTGCCAAACAATTGTATTCACACAGTGCATTTTTGGCTATGCACCTACACTGGCCAACAGCAGAAGTTATTCCACATCAAGTAACCTGTAATTTACATTCCCCTGATTGGTTCCAGATCTGTCTGTTTTTGATGTTAGCATACAAACAATTTATGTGAGGCAAGTTGTGTCTATTTGGGATCCAGTGCCTTTCTAGAGTCCTCATTATAAAGATATGTTGGGCTGAAAGAGAAGCCCTTGGAGAAGGTGGAAGAATTTGCAGAAGCAAAGATATAGAGATTTCCTCCAGTGCATTTGTATGGCAATTGGAATACAACCTTAACCCTCTTTTGTGTCCTGCAAGACTTTCATGATCCACACGTGCTGGGCTTTTCAGCTGTTTTCTTCCGGTTTTTATTCCTCTCCTGACCACGCAAAAGTCACACTGGCTCTTTCTGTCCACCTTGCCAAGCTCTTTCCTGCTCTTTGCTCTGCTATTCTCTCCACCTGGAATATTCTCCCACGTTTTCCATTGGTTCCTTCTCATCCATCACATTTCAGCTCTAACTTCACTTATTTAGATTCTAATTAAACTAGCTCTTTGCCCACTTCCTGAAACACCCCTCACACTTTCTCCCATTACTTATTTTCTTTATGTGACTTAGAAGTATCTGAAATTGTCTTGTTCATGTGCTTATTATTTTTCTGCAACTAAAACATGAGCTTCGTGAGTGCAAGAGCTATATTGACCTTGTTCGCTTACATAGCATTAGTCCATATAACAGTGCCAAGAACAAAATAAGCTCTTAGAAATACTGTTTGAATTAAGAAAGAAATGTCAAAAGCATTACACTATAGGGGCGCGTGGGTGGCTCAGTTGCTGAAGTGTCTGACCTTGGCTCAGGTCATGATCTCGCAGTCCCTGGGTTCGAGCCCCACATCAGGTTCTGTGCTGGCAGCTCAGAGTGTGGAGCCTGTTTAATTCTGTGTCTCCCTCTCTCTTTCTCTGCCCCTCACCCACTCGTGCTCTGTCTCCCTCTGTCTCAAAAATAAGTAAACCAAAAAAATCAAAATAAAAAATCATTACACTATATTGACAATGGCCTTAGGGCCAGACAAGTTCACTCCAGGAACACGAGGGAGAAAAAAAGTACCATATCTGTTCTTTTGGGAGTAGAGTAAAAACTGTTGACTTCCTAAGGATCTTCAGTGTGTAGTCTGGGGCAACCCTGGGATCTCCAAGACCCTTTAGAAGGGCCGTGGAGTCAAAACTATTTTTGTTATATACTGAGCAATTATTTGCTTTCTCATTCACAATATCAAACGTACAGCAGAATTTCCCAAAGGCAATGTGACGTGTGATATCCAAAGAATTGAATGCAAATGTAGAAACAAAAAATCTACCTGTCTTGTTATATCAGACATTAAAGAGATTTGCCAAAAAAATGTAAATCAGTGCCACTCTTCTCATTAATTTATTTTTTGTTCTGGAGAACAGTCATTTTCATTTTAAAACATGGGTATGTATTCATTTCCAACTGCTGCTGTAACAAATTACCACAAATTTAGTGGCTTAAAACAATATAAATTTATAATTCTAGAGGTCAGAAGTCTGAAATGGGTTTCATTAAGCTGAAATCAAGGTGTCTGCAGGCCTGTTTTCCCTTCTGGAGACCCATGGGAAGAATCCTTTCCCTTACCTTGTCCAGCTTCTAGAGACCACCCACATTCCTTCGTTCTTGGTACCCTTACATCTCTAAAGCCTCTGATAGCTAGATGTGTCTTTCTCATCTGCTCACTCTGCCTCCTTCTTTCACATATATCTACCTTTGTGATCATTTGGGGCCCATTTAGATAATCCAGCATAGCCTGCCCATCTCAAGATCCATGTCAACATTAAGGTAATCATATCTGAACATATTCACAGGTACCCTGGGATTAGGATGTGGACCATTATTAGGAATCTTTATTCCATCTACCACAGTATAGTAACAAATGATTGGCATATTATTATTTTAATTAAGTAAATTAATTACTATTTAAAATTTTTCAGAGTTTAAATTTGTGATACAATAAATTACCCAAAGCTCTTTGCAGTCCTCAATTTTTAAGAGGTCATGAGACCAGGGGTTCAGTCGGTTAAGTGATTGACTCTTGATTTCTGCTCAGGTTGTGATCTCACGGTTCCTAAGTTGGGCCCTTCATTGGGCACTGCTCTGACAGCATGGAACCTGATTGGGATTCTCTCCTTCCCTTCTCCCTGTCTTCCTGCCCTTCCCCACTCTCTCTCAAAATAAATAAAAAACTTCTTAAAAAAGGTCATGAGACCAAGCAGTTGGAGAATCAACAGCTTGCACAATAGCTGTTTTCCCTTCTTCCATGTCTCAAATTAGACTAGATGGTACTGAACTGATTACACTTGCCTTGTGTCCTCTTCTGTGATTGGTTTAAGGACGGGCATGTTACTTAGTTCTGGCTAATGAAGGATGAAGGGAAGTCTTTGAGGGGCTTGGAGATAAGCTCTTTTATTCACTAAAATAAAAAGATTGGCAAGAAATAAATTGTCCCCATTCTGTTCTAAATGTTAGGATGTGAGAATGTGGCCCCTAAAACAGCTGCATCCATCTTGTGACCAGGAGGGAGTGCACACACCAGGGATGACAAGGTAGGAAGGTAGAAAGCAGCTCTTGATGTTATTTTTGATTTGCTAAATTAACCAATGCCAGGTAGCTTAGGACTCCTTGATATGTGTTACAATTAATCCCTTCTTCATTTGAGCCGCTTTAACATTGCTTTTCTATTAGCTTTTCTATTACTCGCAGCTTAAAGCTTCTGAAAAGAAAATAGCATGTCTGTGTCATGTTTTCATGCAGGAATTCTTTGCTGTCAATTTCTATCAAATTTACATATGTTTTCCAAATTCTGAGAAAAATCTGCAAAAGGTCAGTAAAATGGGGAAAGTATTACAATTCTCCTGTAAGAATTAATACTTAACAGTCATTATAGAGACATAACTAGTTCAATTGAATGCAAAAGCAGTAAATGCTGACATGCCAGTTGAAAGTTACTGGTGATCCTTCAAGAAATGGTTACCATCTAATCAGTTAATTGGTTTGTAGTGTGACTACTTTATAAGAGTGTGTTCTTAGCCCTGTCTGCTGCTAATGACTCATCCTTGCAAATTAAGTAAATGTAAGTTTATTTGCATAGTTATATTCTGTACAGATCCTATGAGTTTTGTTCCAAGAAATATCATGTTTTAGAAACCAAGTAAGTCCTTAAATTTAAAATTTTCAACATGTGATTTTGTGCAACGCCATTAATCTTGATAGGAGATTCTGAATGTTTTGTTTTTCAGATACAGCCCAATATATTCACAATGAACTGCAGTTCTTTGTAAATTATTTAACCTAAGAAATGCAAAGAGAAAGAAATATAAATATTATTGAGGCAAGGGGAATCTGAACTTAAGAAAAGCAACTTAGAGTGCCTGGGTGATCAGTTAAGTTTCTGACTTCAGCTCAGGTCGTGATCTCCCAGTTCATGAGTTCTTTGAGCTCTGCATCTGGCTCTGCGCTGACAGCTCAGAGCCTGGGGCCTGCTTTGAAATCTGTGTTTCCCTCTCTCTCTGCTCCTCCCCCACTGGTGCGCTATCTCTCACACAAAAATTAAAATGAACATTAGAAAAACTTTTTTTTAAAAACAAAGAAAAAGCAACTCAATTTCAATGTTGAAAGCAATATTAGGGGAGACAAAATGATTTTACCCTTAAAAAATAAGTTTATGTGGAACTACATATATGCGAATGTTCAACTTGAGGATGCTTTCAGACTCACAATTAATAATTTGACCAATGTGAGCACAAAATGAAAGAAATTTTTCTATGAGTATAAGCTTAATCATGAAACAAAGGTAAAGACTATCAGGTATGACAATTAATGTAAAATTTCATTTTAGTAATGGTAATTTGTAATTGTTTGATCTTGCAATTTTTCATGTATTTTGCTTGGGATTTATGTTGATGTTTCTTCTTTTTTGTGTGTGTGTTTTTCATTATTAAATGTCCTTATCAGGTAGAATTAATTTTACATGTTCTTTAAATAGATAACCTTCTTACAAATATATTGATCTATAATAATAATAAGCCATGCATTGATTATTATTTTTTACAAAAAATTCATATAGAAGAAGGATTTACTGAGTTTTACAAAAAACTCATAACCATAATAGAAGAAGGATTTACTGTTTATGATTATGGTCACTATTATTATTTAATAATATGTAAGTGAAGTTTTACATAAATGCAGAATAATTTATGATTTGGGGAAATCTCAGGAAGTTCAGTTCTTATTCCTGAATCCAAAGATTAGTATCTATCAGGAATTCAAAAACACAAGATCTAGGGGCGACTGGATGGTTCAGTCGGTTGAGCATCCGACTTCGGCTCAGGTCATGATCTCATGATTTGTGGGTTCAAGTCCTGCGTCAGGCTCTGTGCTGACCACTAGCTCAGAGCCTGGAGCCTGCTCTAGATTCTGTGTCTCTTTCTCTCTCTGCCCTTCCCCTGTTCACACTCTTTCTCTGTTTCTCAAAAATAAATACATGAAAAAAAATTTTTTCAATAAAATAAAAATAAAAACACAAGATCTATATTTGTCATATATTTTAAAATTGTTCTTCCTTAGAATAACTTTTAAATTCTGCATTATTTTGGGATGCCTGTGTGGCTCAGTTGGTTGAGCATCCAACTTTGGCTCAGGTCATGATCTCGCAGTTCTTGGGTTCAAAGCCTGGTGTCAAGCTCTGTGCTGACAGCTCATCTTCCTCTCTCTCTCTCTGCCCCTCCTCTGCTCACACACACACATGCGCACACACACACACTGTCTCTCTTTCTATGCCTCTCAAAAATAAGTAAACATTAAAAAACTTTTAATTCTGCATCATTTTATTGTTATCCATCAATCATATTGTGGATAAATACCCCACAAGTATTTGTCCCATTCTTCATTCTCTTTGACTTTCAGATGCAGTTAGTGTTGTTGGTCAACGGCTTTCCAGAACTCTCCCCTCTTGTGGTTTCTTTCATTCTCTTTCATCCTAGCCTCTTCCCACTGCTTCACACACTCACTCCTCCTCACACATAACATGGGAGCTGCCCAAAGGGTCAAACCTCCAGCCTTTCTCTTGTCTTTATTGTGGTCATCTTTGGTGTCTGAACCATCCCAATTGCAACATGATCTTTATAATCATTTCTATTTACCCCCAGTTGTACTCCCTTTGCTTATATTGACTATATGGATCTTTGTCTTCACCTCAAACTTAACCTGACACTGAAACCATCAACAACCCCTCCTTTTTCTGTCTTTGTTGTTCTTTCATTCACTTAAGGGCAAACCTTGTATTCATCTTTGAATCATTTTTTCCTACCTTCATTTCCCAAATCAAGTCATTTACTAAATCACAAAGAAGTTCCCTCTGTTTATGCCTCATGTTTGTCCATTCCTGCTTCATCATATGACCATCATTCTTTCAAGTTAACAAATGCAACAATTTTTTATTTATATTCATTATGTCCACCCTCCACTCTCATTCTAATCCATTTGCTGCCAGATTTTAGCTTTTCCAAGTCTATTTTCTTTAAGTTTATTTATTTTGAGAGAGATAAAAAGAGAGAGCTGGGGAGGGGCAGAGAGAGGGAGAGAGAATCCCAAGCAGACTCCACGCTGTGAGCGAGAAGCCCATTGTGCATGGTACTCAATCTCACGAACTGTGAGATTATGACCGGAGCCAAAATTGAGACTTGGAGGCCTAACCAACTGAGCCACCCAGACACCCCTCAATTCTATTTTTATTACATGTACTTCCCTTGCATAATAGATGGCTAAAATAAATAACTCTTCTATCTCACCCTGTTTTCTACCATGTCAAGTCAAATTGTAATATTTGCCTTTTAAAACTCACCTTTATTCAACTCTCACACTTAGTACAATGCTTGGTACCTAGTAGGTAGGTGATCAATAAATTTGTTTTCAATGAAAGAAGTACTTACCATATCTTTACAGTGCTTTTTCCTACTTGAACCTGCTGTTTTCTTCAAATAGGGTTCCCCTCAGACATGTGTGATCATCTCTACATGTTTCTTCTAACTTTCCAACTGAATGCATACCTTCCTCTTTACCTATTCACATCTGTGCCAATTTGCTTCCACCAAAGTTCATTGGAAATCATTCAGAAAAAGAGGCACATAAGGTCATTTATGATTATATTTAAAACTGATTAAGTGCCATGTATTAGGTTCTTTATCATTTTCTTTACATATTTATAGAATCTTTGCAACACACTGTAGAGTTATATCTTGCCTAAGGACACACAACATGTAAGTTTGAATTGAAGATTGCAGCTCAGGTTTATCTTCTAGTCCTTAAATACTACCCATCTTTCAAGGATTTGATCAAATGCTATATCCTTCATGGAACCTTCCTTTATTTCTGTGGCTTTCTTCCTCCTCTGAACCTCTACAGCATTTATACTATAAATAGATTATTGATTCATCACCTGATTGCATACTGATGTGTATTTATGGTTGTTTTACATGTGTCTGTCTTCTCTCCTTATGAGAAAGTAAGCTCTTTGAGGGCAGAAACCCTATTGATTACATATTTTTCAACCCCCTCCCCATCCCTGGTAGAGTGACAGGCACATAAACAAAGGAAAGTGTTTAATGAAGTAATTTATGAAAGCATCTTAGACTGAAATAATTTCAGATGAAAGGCATACTTTTATAGGAATTAAAGTCCTCTTATTGCAGATTCTAACTTTACATGTGCTTATGATAGGTTTTGACTCCAGTTATGTCTGATTATCTGGACATAGGACCACCCACTCTCTGTTTGCTTTTTTAAAAAAAATGTTTAATGTTTATTTCTTTTTGAAGGAGAGAGAGACAGAGCATGAGCAGGGAAGGAGCAGAGAGAGAGACACAATCTGAAGCAGGCTCCAGGCTCTGAGCTGTCAGCACAGAGCCTAATGTGGGGCTTGAACTCACGAGCTGTGAGATCATAACATGAGCTGAAGTAGGATGCTTAACCAACTGAGCCACCCAGGCACCCCCTGTTTGCTTTATTATGATTGCATACTGTTTTGACATCAAAACACTTGTTGCTTTACTCATGTAGTATGTCAGCTACTAAAGTAGGAAGGGGTTTTGTTAAAGCCTCATTGCTTCTGAGTTATGTGGATAATTGCCATGTAATTTGTCAAACAGAATCCCCTCCCCTTACGTATCTTTGCTCATCTGCTGTGCTCTCTGTGCTCTCTTTGCTTGTATGGCCAAGTCACCTCTCTCCTACTAAGAAAATATGTATCTCATTTATGTACCACATACATTTCCTCTATTCATATATAAGTGTTTATCACTTGCTCTGAGAATGCTTTAAAAATGTGCCTGATTAAATTTTAAGGCCCTCATTCTTTTTCTACACTTATGACTAAAAAGTCATAAGCTATTTAACTCTTAATTTGCCTTATGTAAGCAAAATCATTTACTATCTTACTGGGCTAATACTGTTCATTTATATAAAACTATGACTCAACTTATCTAGCCTAAAAGAATGTAAGGGTCTCGTTCCATGTACTAAATCTCTACCCAAATTACCAACCAAAGTTAAACACCTTCTCAGTTTGGTTTTGTAGCGAAACAAAACTCACTGGCAGTAATTCATAGAGAAGTCCATCAAGTCAACAAGTATTAGACTGATGGCCATTTTGATAAAGTTGAAGAGGTTGAAATGCTGTGGGGCATTAGGCCAGGTGCAAAAAGGCCGAAGGTTGAGCTTAAAGCATAGTTTACCTGGGGATGGCCCTATTTACCTTCAAGTGAGCTACTGTATCTCCTTGGGACCAGAAAATAGGAAGTAACACTCACTAAATATCTATCAAGCACTTTACCCGGATTATCTCACTTCATTTTATCAACAGCCCTGTGAGGTAGTTATTATTCACATTTTACAAATAAAGAAATTAAAGCTCAGAAAGATTAAATAACTTTCAAAGGCCACAATGCCGTTCTACAAAAATAGAAAACTCAGAATTATAGCACACGCTACCAATGCTTTGTCCACTAATGGATGGGCCTATGTACTAAATGACTATATGGTCTGATACTCTATGACTCTTATACCACCAATCACTTTGGGGAAGTTCCAATCACCTATTTATATGGCATTAATGTGCACACCAGCCTAGAAACAGGACTGAGCATTTATATGACCTTCCATCTATTTTACACATAGTTAAGGGTACCGTGTACTTTTCCAAATGTAGCTTTATATTACAGTCCTCTTTTACCTCTAGATTTATAATGGAGAAATAAAACTTGTATGTGTCTGTAGCCTAAAAGTGGTTAATATTCTTCTCTCTCAAAGATTTTAGTGCAGTAGGCATTGACAATGTGATTATTTAAGAATTTTTTGAGAAGTGACTTCTGATATAGCAGGCAGAAGTAATCTGGTGGCTTTGTGTGATTGCTATTCACACTTGGTAATGAATAAATTCCTTTGGCTCTCTTGGAGGAGTCAGAAGGGAGTCATTGGTTTAGTGGAGTTGTGGCCTAAACACCCCAACCCAGCTCATCAGTGCTGCTGATCTCGTGCCCTTCCTCTGGCAAACCATGTGTCGGATGTGGTAGGAAAAAAAAAAAAACTCTCTTTCAGCAGCAGAATGTGTGTAAGTTACACCCTGAATTATCCCATGATGACCTTGCATATGCAACACATGCCCTTGTGACCACAAGACCCAACAACTGTAATTTCCTCTGCTTTTCATCAGAGCTCTTCTGCTGCCTGCAGCAGACTCAGCATGTAAGGGTACAGCTAATCCTTGAAGTCTAGGATACCTGCCCTCCATACTTTACTACTTGTGTGTGAAAGATTGTCCAATAGGAAGTTGACCGCACTGCTTACACAAACTCTGAGTTCATCTTCCTGGGTGAACTGTGAAGCTGGCTAATATTTACTTTTACTATACAGCCAGCTAACATTTGGGGGATATCAGGTAATGCACTTGCTGAAGTCATTCCATAGATCATTATTAGGCAATTTCTTAGAGCAGTCCATAGATTAAAGAGGCATTTCCTCCATGACATCACTGATGGGTATTTCATTTACTCAACACATATATTTTAGCACTTACTAGATGCCAGGCACTGCTCTAGGTGCTGAGGATGAAGCCCTGACCAGAATTAGAAAAGGCTGGTTGTCTCCCAGAGCTTACTATCTAGTGGCAGAGATACAATGAACAGGTTAACAGATGAGAGTTAAAACAGTGACAAATGCTTTAATGACAATGAAATTGGTGCTGTGATCCTGAAAGACTAGGAGTGGGCTGTTGGTGGTGGATAACAGTGATTATATGTTTTGCCTTAGGTAGTCAAAGACACTTCTTTGACCAGGTGATATTCTGTTAAGATTGGAACAATGATAAACCTTGTAAAGATCAGTGGGAAGTTCCTCCTAGGCATAGGCCCTGAGGCGGGGGGGGGGGGGGGGGGGGGGGGGGGGGGGGGGGGGGGGGTGAGAAAGGCATTTAAAGAAGGTTATGTGGTTGGTGTGTCCTTAGGGAAAGGAAATAGTGGGAAAGGGAAATAGGCTTGAAGTAGGAAAGGCTAGGCCGAGAGGACTCAAGTATTCAGTCAAAACCATTACTGTGAGTAAGAAAAGAGCCAAAGCTGTCTGTCATTCTAGATGACATGAGGTTCACCAGCCAGAGAATCCACTGTTGAATTGGGGCCCGGGAAGGCAGGGGGCATAGGACCTTGGGTGCATGGTGGGAATCGTCAGTGATTTTCCTTCTAAGACTTTATCTAGAGGTTGGAGTTTCTAATCCCAGCACATACTGATACCAGGTTCCACAACTGGAATATCCATCACTGCCTTTGCTTTGTCATTGGTGCCATTTTAAACTCCCAGTGTTTCCTAAGGATTCAAATAATAGCATCCTATTAAAAACATTATATTGTCTTATTATTTCATTTGCATTACACTCAGTAAAAGGTGGACATGTAAGATTAGATTATTACCCATAAATGCAAAGTGGCTTGATATTTAAAATAAATATCCCCAAGCCCCTTTAAGTATTTGCTTACCACATGTTTTCTAAACCATATTCAGAAAAGCTCACTCAAACTTCTGGGACCATTGGCCTTTAGTCTGACTTTCCAAATGGCTCTCTCAAAGTCTTCCTGTGTGCCTTCATTTTCCCAGAGCTAGTGGGTATCCCCTCCAAGGAACGTTGTGTGGCCTCATCAGCAAAAAAGGCAACATACCTGTGGTTTGGTACGGAGTGAACTGGGCCAGGAATCTGGGGAGCAAGCCTTTATTCCCATCATTGCCAGTCACTCTGGGATCTCAAGCTAATCAAATCTTTTCTGTAGTTTAATTTATACCCATGCAAAATGGAAAACATAGTACTGTAATGGTGCTCTAAACACACACAGCCAAATCTGTTTGGAACAAAATGCTTAGGGTATTTCATTTGCTTAAAGCTCAGAGACCTGACCTGGAAACCTCCAGTCACAGAGACTGGGAGCTCTTCAAGAAACCTAACACCAAATAAGTTGGGGGAGAGTTTTAGTTGGTTTTGGATATGGGCGTTTAGATCTGGTCAATGTGTCTTCTTGTGGAGGACTCTGATAAAAGAATGTTGAGGAAAAGCTAACGAAAGGCTAGCTTGTATTAGTATCACATGCAGAAAGGCTAAACATTCATCTGTTTAGGCCCATAATATCACATTAAAATAAAGCAGAGTTTGAAGTTGTTTAAACTCTTTATTAGTAGCTTAAACTCTATATTAAGTGGCATATTCTCCCACAATGAAAGGCTGCATTTCCACTCCAGTTCAAGGTAGTTTATCAAATCCTGACTTTGAGTAGGCCATTGTAGAGACAATTGAAGTGTAGTTGCTTACAATGTGGTAGGAAGTTAAGCACAGTGAGGTGGGGCAAGAAAAGTGCCATCAACAAAACCCTACTGAAGACCCACAGGAAGTCTAGGGAGACCCTTCTGGTTGGAGAAAAAACTAGGTATTTGAACAGTATTTGAAATAGAACTGGAAAGATTCCAGTAGGCAGAGGGCACAAATTTCAGGTGGAGGGAAATGAATGTACAAAGAGTGTGTAAGAAGCAAGAAATACTTGTTTGAGATGGGGGAAGGGCAAGTAGTATATGGTAAAAATGGTGGATCTCAAACCTGGCCATGAATTAACACCTATTGAATTAACTGGGAAGCTTTTCATAAAAAGACAGATTTCTGGGCTCTTTCCTAGACCTTATGAATGAGAACTTTTAAGAGTAGAGCTCTAGATTAGCTTGCTTCCCTCACGGAACCCCCCATCCCCACCAGTTCTCCAAGTATTTTAATGTGCAACTAACTAGGTTTGAAAATCACTGGAGTAAGTTTTAGTGTACTCTGAAGAATCTTGTCATGGTTGGCCATGTTGTAGAATGATGTTTTCCAAACTTAGTTTTGAAAATCAGTTTAGTGAATCTCATTACATACTTTTTTTAAAAATTTCAGAATATCAGAATACATTGTACACTGTAAGGATAGGAACTTTTTGTGAAAGATTTGTTTCTGTTGTTTGTGTGTTTGCTTATATATATTTATGTTCTAGTTCTTTGTATAATATTAAATGTAATTTCTTACCAGTTTCTTCAGTCAAAAAAATAAAAGGTCTGATTACAGAGGATATTGTATTTATTTTGGCTGGTAATGAGGAGCTATGGAAGCTTTTGAGCTAGGAAATGACATGATCACATTTATACTGTTAAAAATTATTCAGGCAACAATGTATAAAATGGACTGAAATGAGGAAAATAGGAATGAAAGATTAGTTAGAATCTATGTCTCTTGCCAATTTTTAAATATCAGACTGACTAAAATACATATAAATATTAAAATTATTTGTACTTCTAATTAACATTAACATTTTTCTTTGGGTTTTTTTTTTGTTTTTGTTTTTTGGTTTTTTTTGAGAGAGAAAGCATGTGCATGAGCACATGGGTGACCTGTCTACAGGGGCTGATGGAGAGGAGTGAGAGAGAATCTTAAGCAGGCTCCATACACAGCACAGAGCTCAATGTGGGCTTGATCCCATGACCATGAGATCATGACCTGAGCCTAAATCAAGAGTCAGAGGCTTAATCTACTGAGCCACCCAGGCAACCAACAGATTTTTTTTATTAGGCCAGCAGGCATATCAGGGTTGATCAGGACTTTCAGTTATTATGATACACCTCATTGTATGAATTCTAGAGAAAAAAAAGGGAAATACCTAGAAATGTGTTGTACACAATTCAAAGAGTAGTTTTTGTCTAGGATTAGTCATTAAATTATGGACAATGAAAGGATCTAAATAGACATTTCTTCAAAGGAAATGTACAAATGACCAATAAACGCATGAACATTATTAGTCATTAGGGAAATGTAAATAAAACCACATTGAACAACATGGGTGAACCTTGAAGACATTACGCTAAGTGAAATAAGCCAGTCACAAAAGGACAAGTGCTATATGATTCCACTTATATGAGGTACATAGAGTAGTCAAACTCATAGTAACAAAGAGGAGAATGATGGTTGCAATGGGCTGCAAGGAGAGGAGAATGCAGAGTTACTGTTTAATAGTACAGAATTTAAGTTTTGCAGCATGAAAGAGGTTCTATAGTTAGATGGTGGTGATGGTCCCATGACAGTGTGAATGTACTTAATGCCACTGAACAGTACACTTAAAAATAGTTAAGATGGTAAGTTTTATATTACGTGTTCATACCACTTTTAAAATCACGTTAAGATACTACTTCATATCCACTAGACTGGTGATAATCAAAAAACATGTAATAACAGATGTGGAAAACTTACAACTCATAACTATTCCTGGAGAAAATGTAAAATTGTGCAGCCACTCTAGAAAATAGGCAGTTTTTCAAAAAGTTAAACATAGAGTCCATTCCTATGCCCAAGAGAATTGAAAACTTATGTCCACACAAAAACTTATATAGGAATGTTCATAGCAGCCTCATTCATAATAGCCAGAAAGTGGAAACAACCTAAGGGTCCATCAACTGATGAATTGATAAATAAAAGATTTAATATCCATAGAATAAAATATTCAGTCATGTGGAGGAATGTAGTAGTAACACATGCTACAAAATGGAAAAATTTTAAAAACGTTATGTTAAGTGAAAGAAACAAGACACAAAAAAAACTATATAACATATATTATATGACTCCATTTGTATAGTATATCTTGGATAGACAAATCCATAGACACAGAAAATAGAAGTTGTGCATAAGAGCTGGGAAAGAGGGAAATGGTGGTAAAGTTCTAATGATGATCATTTCTTTTTGGTGTGATGAAAATATTGTGGGACCAAATATTGGTGTTGGCTTCACAACTGCAAACATACTAAAAACTATAAAGTAGTACACTTTAAAAGAGTGAATTTTGGGGCGCCTGGGTGGCTCAGTCGGTTAAGCATCTGACTTTCGCTCAGGTCATGATCTCACAGTTCGTGGGTTTGAGCCCTGTGTCGGGCTTTGTGCTGACAGCTAGCTCAGAGCCTGGAGCCTGCCTTCGGATCCTGTGACTCCTTCTCTCTCTGACCCTCCCCTGCTCACTGTCTCTCTCTGTCTCTCAAAAATAAATAAAAACATTAAAAAAAATTTAAGAGTGAATTTTATGGCATGTAAATTATATCTCAGTTTAAAAATGGAATAGACTTTACCCTAAGTTCATACAAATGGACATTGGTCGCTCTGATTAAGCACACATGTTACCTGAAAACCTGATTTGATCATTTACTAACAGTGTGGTAAAATGGCGTGCTCTAAAACGATGATGTAACTTCTCTGTGCTATAGTTTCCTTATCTGAAAAATGGAAACAATAATAATGCCTACTTCATAGAGGTAGGCTTTGTGGAGATGAATGAATAAATCCAAGGAAACAGTTTAGCACAGTGTGTAGCACATTCGAAGAGCTCAATATTAGCTAGTATTCTATTTCTTAAATACTATGTCAGGTAATTTCAGAAGTCCTGAAAACCTTGGAACACTGTATGAATTAGGAAGTCAGAGAGGCAGAGAGAGTTTACAAATAAAGAAGGGAAGACGGTTCAACACCTTGTGAGTGAAAGACCAGGCTCTTTTATTTCTCTCTGTTTCCCCAACCTGCTTTCTTCTTCCTCTTAGCTCCATTACTTTTCAACATTAAATGTTTGTTATTTGTCTATCTCTCCCCAGGAGAATGTAAACATTATCTGTGTAGATCTTTGGTTTTGTTCAGTGCTCTTCCTGGCACCTAGAACACAATGCAGGGCCCACAGTAGGTGCTCAATAGATATTTGTGAATATACAGAATAAAAGAATGCAAGAAAGCAACTGGGGACACCATGTAAGAGTTACCTTAAAATGGCGACCGAGTGGCCATTTGGCTGTGGGTCAGAGAAGAACTCCATGCACCGCCGTTTGAAAACAGCCAATCATGAAGCTCCAGGTTCCCCTCACCCCAACAAAGGAGGCAACCAATCCCACCCGCCATGGCCCCAAAATGCCCTTACTTCGTAATCTGCCCTCCCAAGACCAAACCCTGAACTCTTTCACCCATAAAATACCTTGCCCTCCAATACCGGGCACAACTTCCCTGAGTCAACCCCTACTTGAGTCACGGAACCTTGCCTGGGGGCCACAGACCCCAATAAAGGCTTTCTTTGCTCCATAACTTGGTCTCTCTCTTTACTCTTGTCTCTGCCTCCACATATTAATCTTACATACCAATACTGAGACAATGTGGGTGTTAGTTCCTGTTCAAGTCTGGGACAAGTATTGGATGCTAATCATCACCCATTCTAGGGCTGAGACTCGGAAGCTGGAGACTCATCATTTCATCACAGACTTTGCTATGGCCTAAATTGTGTCCTGAAATTCATATTGAAGACTTAACCCCCAATATGATGGTATTTGTAGATGGAACTCATGGGAGGTAATTAGGGTTAGATGAGATCAGGAGGGTGGGGCTCTCTTGATGGGATTAGCAATTTTATGTAAAGAGGAAAAAAGAAGAGTTGTTCTCTCTTGACTTTGTGAGGAGACAGAGAAAAGGCAGCCATCTGCAAGCTAAGAAGAGAGCTCTCACCAATAATCGAATTGGCCAGCACCTTGATCTTGGACTTCCAGCCTTCAGAACATTGAGAAATAAATGTCCATTATTTAAGCCACCCAGTCTGTGGTATTTTGCCAGACACTAACTTGTCTAATACAGATATCCTTTTCTCTGTGGAGACTGTGGAGTGTGTTGGATGGGGAGATAGTGAACAATACCTTTTAAACTCCTACATTCACTTTCAGAGACAGTTTCAAGAAGTAATAAAGCCTTTTATACTCCTGATTTTTCCAGAGAAGAATAGATATAAATTCAAGAAAACTTTAGATTTTTCCATCTTGCCTAGGATTGGCTTTGTTATCTTCCATAGTCCATATTATTTTCCTAGTGCTTAATAATTACAAAATATGAAGCTATTTTAGTGCCGTACATCTGGGTAAATGGACAAGTTAGTGTCTGGCAAATTTTACAACTGCTTCATTGGGCTACTAGAAAACCTGGCTTCCAGACCAGATTTTGATCCCTATTTGCTACACAACTCTAGACAAGATATATAGGACAGACACTTGATTTTCCAGATCATCACCAGCAAAATTAGGATAGTAAAACCTAACCCACTGTTCTTCACATAACTCAGAATACACTATTTTGTTGACTTTAAGGCTTAGTAGAAAGAAAGTAGTAATAATAATTACTGAAGTCAATAATAGCCATTTGATAACATCTGCCAACGGTGTGGAAACAGCCATATTCACACACTTTAGTTTTAAAGTTTATTCATTTCAGCAATCTCTACACCCAATGTGGGGCTCAAACACACAACTCCAAGACCAATAGTCACATGCTCTTCCAACTGAGCCAGCCAGCTATCCCCTCATTCACACGTTTCTGATAGAAGTATAATTTGTTTAGCTGCTACAGATGGCAATTTAACAATATTTATCAAAAATACAGATGTATGTATTTTTTGAATTTCTAGGAAGTCCTAGGTATACTTCCATTTGAGGAAAAAGACATCGTAATTCATTGTAACTTTGTTTGGAATGGCAAAAGGTAGGAAACAGACTAAGTATTCATTCAGTAGGGTACTAGTTAAATAAGTATGGTATAGGGGCACCTGGGTGGCTCAGTCAGTTAAGCATCCTGCTTCAGCTCAGGTCAGGTTCGTGGGTTCAAGCCCTGCATAGGGCTCTGTGCTGACAGCTAACTCAGAGCCTGGAGCCTGCTTCAGATTCTGTGTCTCCCTGTCTCTCTGACCCTCCCCTGCTCACACTGTCTCTCTGACTCTCGAAAATAAAAAAAATAACAATAATAAGTATGGTATAGCTATACTGTTGAATATTATGTAGCTTTAAAAAAGAATGAAATACTGAAACAATAAAACATAATGAGAAAAAGCAAGGTGAAGAACATCATATATAGTATGCTACCTTTGGGGGAACAGGGAATATCTTTATATTTGCATGTATATGGATACCATATTCTAGAAAAATCCACAGGAAATTGATGGCACCAATTGTCAGTGAGGGAGAAATGAGTGAGAGGGAGCCTTTCAACTAGATACATTACTTTGCATTTTTTGAGTTAGGAATCATTGAACAAATAACCTATTCTGAAAATGATTTAAATGATAAATTACATGGTCAACTTAATTCTGCAAAGACTTATTTCCTGAGGATCTATGAATCAAATCATGTGTTATAATGTATAAACTATCTGCAGTAACAGAAAATAATATAAGTAAATTTATTCTAAATACAGAACACATAAATTGCTGTATGTACACTTAACACCTTATTTTCTAGAATTCTATACTATTACTTTAGAACCCATTGTTTTCAGGAGAAGATTCTTTAAAAGTTTAAAGAAAAAAGTGTCTTCCAGCTTAAAATTTTTTTTTATTTTCTTTTTATTTATTTTGAGAGAGAGAGAGAGAGAGAGAGAGAGAGCACCTGCACAATCAGGGGAGGGGCAGAGAGAGAGGGAGACAGAATCCCAAGAAGGCTCCGTACTGTCAGTGAAGAGCGATGGAGGGCTTGAACTCATGACTGTGAGATCATGACCTGAGCCCAACTCAAGAGTTAGACTCTTAAGCAATTGAGCCACCAAGGTGGCCCCCACTGCCCTGGCTTAAAATTTTAAAAGCAACCAAAGATAACTGGACTTAAATATTGGTTTTTAAGTACATTAATTAATTAATGTTAGTTCTTCTTTGTTTTCACAATTCTGTGATTATCTTGCTCTAGCAATTTTTTAAAGTTTATTTTTTTAAAGTAATCTCTACACCCAACATGGGGCTCGAACTCACCTCCCCAAGATCAAGAGTTGCAAGCTTTTCCAATTGAGCCAGGTAGGCCTCCCCTTCTAGCAATTTTTTAAAAAATACATTGCAGTACCCTATTTTAAAACTAAATATTAAGACAAATAGAGGCCAACTATTTGAAGCTTTGAAGAGAAAATCATGGGAGTGTCTGGGTGGCTCAGTGGGTTAAGCATCCAACTCTTGATTTTGGCTCATGTCATGATCTCATGGTTGTGAGATTGAGTCTACCGCTGGGCATGGAACCTTAAGATTTTGTCTCCTTTTCCATCTGTCCCTCCCCTGTGCTTGCTCGCCCACATACTCTCTTTCTCTCTCAAAGAAAAGAAAAAATCTTGTATATATGTTCTTCAGCACTTGAAGAACTTAAATTGAACATAGGAAAAGGAGCTTACACAAACTTCAGGTATGAGAACAGCTGGGTTTTGGGGTTTGGGTTTTGGTTTTCATAGGTTGTTTTGTTTTTTGTTTTTTTTTGTTTTTTGAGAGAGAGAGAGCAACAGAGTGAAGGAAAGTGGAAGAGGAGCAGAGAAGAGGGAGGGAGGGAGAGTCCCAAGCAGGCTCCATACTGTCAATGCAGAGCCTGACACAGGGCTCAAACTCAGGAACCAAGGAATCATGACCTGAGCTAAAATCAAGAGTCTGATGCTTAACAGACTGAGCCACCCAGGTGCCCCAAGAGCCGAGTCATTATATAATCACCCATAACAAAAGAATAGAAGTTTTGAAATGCAAAGATAACCCTTGTTAAAGCCTCATTTTAACAAGGCCAGTGTAGTAAATTGCAACACATGGCATGGATCCCACCCATCCTGGTATATATACACCTTTATAATGTGTCTTTGCCATTCCTTTCATCAAGTCTATTCCTCCACTCCTGTGAATCTGATCTGGACTTGTGTCTTACTTTGACTAATAGAACAGCAGAAATGATGGTATGTAATTTCTGAAGCTGTATCTCCAGAAGCCTTGCAGTTTCCTCTTTGACGCTCTTGAAACATCACCCTGAGAACACATAAGGAAGCTGGGTTAGCCTGCTGGAGGATGAGAGGTCGCCTGGAGGATGAGAGGTGCCCAGCCCACAGCCAGCACTAACTGCCCTTCATTGTGAATGAGGCTATCCCTTCCAACCTAGCTGACCCTTCAGCGGGATGCTCCTCTAGCATGACTAAACCCAGGTAAAAATAGCCAAGGAACACCCCAGCCAGTCTACAGAATTGTGGGCAATAATAAATCGTTTTATGTCATTAAGTTTTAGGATTGTTTGTTACCAGGAAAGATTAAGTCAATTAGTAAGGTACTTTCATTTTTATCTGGCAGGAACTATACCCTGTGCCAGGCAGGTTCCTTGTTTGTTTTACACCATTGCTGGTATCACTACACTGTGACTGTTATAGTCCACCACACACACTGTAGGCACTCAATAAATACTTGTTAACTAGCCCCAACACACATATTAGCCCTTGGGTATATTTATATTTCTAAATGTACTAATTTACTAATTTGCAAACTGCTGAAAATCAACATAATTATCATCAACAATTTGTATTGCTCTCATATCACAAGTGAAACAATAGAACGTATAATGGGGATATTGCTCCCTGGCTGCGGTGTATTATAGCAAGTGTCATAATAATGCTGCGAAGATTATACAGCAAGTTAGCCCTCAAATGCGGGTTAATAAACGAACCAGTGGACTTCTGTAAATGAAACCCTAAGACCATTTTTTAAATTGCCACTAAAATTGTACTGAGTAGAGTCATAATAAACAGATCAATGAATCTTGGCAATGGACCAGACATCCTTCCACTGATAAACTAATAATCCCTTGCAACTTGTTTACATAGCTGTCTCACTTAATACCAACATCACAAAAACTGAACCAAAATAACAACAATAAATATGCTGCTTGGGAAGAAAAGCAAAAGCAAATGAGGAAACTAGAAAATGCCAATATAAAATCAGTTATCTCAGTGATAAGGAATTTCACAGATGCTAGGTTACTTTTTCAAGTTGGCTATCATTCTGATAATCAAATCAGAAGATGCTTGGCATGCCACCAAATTTTATTCCAGTAATGGAACACTGATGTGCTTAACCAACAGAGGCTGCACTATTACCGAGTTCTAAAAACACATCAATCCGAACTGCAAACTATCTATACATAAATTTATTCCAAGAGGCCTTAAGATGCATTGCTATTCTTTTTAATCCTCAAAAATCTCACAAGATTTTGGACAGGCCTGTAAGATCCAGAGACTTGACACTGGAACAGAGACTAAAATGGAGGAGTCCACATTCAGATTATATATTCAAGATGGTCCTAGTCGAAGGACCCAACAAAGCACAGTCAGAGGTGCAGAAAGAGGGGCAGCACTCCTGGGCGGTTTTCCTCTGTCGCAGAGGTTCAGCTTCAGCCAGCCCATCCTAAAAAAGCACTTAATTTCAAATCCCCTGACTTGAGCTCAGGTTCTGATCTCATGGTCCCTGGGTTCAAGCCCTGAGTCAGGCTCTGTGCTGATTGTGTTTCACTCTCTGCCCCTCCCTCACTGGTGCTTGTGTGCACACGCGCATGCTCAGGTGCTCTCTTTCTCTCTCTCAAAATAATAAACATTAAAAAAAATTTTTTTAAACCTAGAACCTGTTTCTTAATATATACCTGGCATGGTGGCTGGCAAAACCCTCGAGAAGAGGAAATATTCATCCACTTAAATGGGTATCATACTCATTAACCCTCATGCATGGACCAGTAAGTGGAAAATGTGTTTTCCTTAAGTTCCAGCTCAGACTCCTACCTTTTCCATTAAGTTTGCATCCACTTACTGGTGGGTTTTAGCGTGCATAGAAATTTGACACCGTGACAGTCAAATATTTATCAGATGAATAAATGACAAAAACCCTTCATTGGTATCAGCAAATGTAGTTTAAGATGAAACTAATAAAACATCAGATTAAAAATCCTCAACAGTGCACTGAGTGGATTCTTATATCAAGAGAGACATATTTAAAATAGAGGGTATTTAATGATGCTGAGAGGAATTTGTATCTGCTTATTTTACTATAACAGGAAAACAAAATTCTTCATTAAATGTCTGCTGAGAGATTGTTGAGTGTAGGGAATATATCTTTTCAGCCTTGTGTCCCTCAGCACTGAGCACAGTGCCGAGCATGTAATTGGCACTCAATAAATGTTAGTTGAATTATTGAGTGACCAAAGAAAAACGCCATTGAAAGGAATACTTGGAATCAACTGAGAAGTTTTAAAATATTATGTGGAATAAAGACTATTTCAGTATTTCAGAGCTAAATTATTTTCTGTAATGGTATAACTTAATTTGGGAAGTATGGTCAGTATCTGAGCAGAAAACAATTAAAAGTAATTGTTATTTTAATCCTCTTTTGTTAAAATACTTTCTTTAAAAAAATCTGTAAATTACCATTTTATGATTGTAATAGAATTTGTAGAGGAATAAAGAGGAATGATAAAAATGAGCTTTATTTATTTTTTGCAAAGTAGGCTATTTAAATATTAAAACTCAATTTTGCATTAGAATGCTATTTAAGTGTTTTAAAATCGTCATTTTCTGCCTTTCTTTTTTAGTGCAAGATTAACTAAACAGAAAAGATTTTCGGCAGGATTTGGTGTCATCACCATCATCTGAACCCTTTTGGGGGAAATATTCACAGAATTAAATTGTTCTCTGGCTTTGACTCAAGCTACAGAGAAATAAAGTTCAGAGACTCTTGTGTGTTTTTTCAGAAAATATAATTTAATGATATCCTTCTTATACCTTACAACATTTAAGAACTGTAGACCATAGCATGAGTGAAATATTTTGATATGAGAACGATTTAAATATTTTCTTATATTAGCAAATCAGTGCTCAGAATTAAGAATAGTATCTGTTCTCAATTTTTAAGTTATAAAGCATGGAATGCCTACTAAATTCTATTTCTGTGATGATCACAGGGATACTTAAGTCAAGGTCCATCCCTACTGGAGCCTGTTTATTTCATGGGGGAAGAAAAAGGAACACAAAAGTTGTCATTAAAACCTCACAGTAGAAGTCAGCTATTGGGGTCCCTGGGTGCCTCTGTGGGTTAATCCTCCTACTTTGGCTCAGGTCATGATCTCATGGTTTGTGAATTCAAGCCCTGCATCAGGCTCTGTGTTGTCTCTATCAAAAATAAATAAACATTAAAACATTTAAAAAAATAAGTCAGTTATTGATGTGAATAAATATAGGCTCCTTGCTGTCCTGGAAAGAGAGGCAGCCCAGACACGATTAGGGTTCAAATTCAGATTCTTCTACCAACCAGCTATGTTACCTTGAGAAAGTTGATATAACCTCTGAAGTACAGGACTCTCCTCAGTGAAACGGTTTTAAGAACACTGGCTTCCCGAAACTGAACTTATTAAAGTAACTAACAAAGGAAAAGGGTCTAAGAAAAGTAACTAACGCTCATTGAGTGCTGTATTCCAAGTATCACACTATTGGTATGTCACTTACTATTCAATATCCATTTTCAGAGGAAGAAATCAAGGCTTAAAGAAACTGTCTATTGCTTTGAGATCACTTACTAAGTGGCCTGGGTGGAGCTCTTCCAGATCTGTCTGACTCTAGTATGTTTTTAGCCACCACATTTTACTGCCAAAAGTTCCCCATCAAGTAAGAGAAATAAGGAGTGCACAAATAATAACTCACCATAAAATACAGTAAATGCAATAAAAGAGTTCAACAAAGGGAAATGGCAGGTTGGAGGTATTATTTCCAGCTAGTGGATCTTTATGACAAGGCTCCTGATAAGAGCTGAGTTCAAACAGGGAAAACCAAAAGATGTGGTGGGTTTTGAGAGTCTGAAAAAGTACTTTATGTGCTTGGCAGTCTGGGAGAAAGTCTGCACATTGCCATTCTCAGTGGACTTCATGCCAATTTTCCATCCCTAATGGTGTAAAAAAAAAAACAAAAAAAACCCCTGTCAAATCAATAACTCAACTTCCGAATTCTGAAGAAAGATTCACAATCTAAAAAAATGTTAGATTTTTTTCCCCCTAACATACCAGGGAAAAAGGGTGCATTCTCATGAGTAGCAGAGGTTTACAATAGCATTAACCCTTAAAAGGAGTCAGTTTTCCTCACTCCTGATTTGGGATTACTCCAGGTTAACTCCTACTTACAAGGCCAGCCCAGCAAAGCCTCCCTGATCCCCTTTCAATTTTTGGTCCTCTGATCCATTTGTTTCATTGCTAAGAGTGATAATGTGCGATAATTGGCTCCAGGTGTTAACTTATCAGTAAGTTGTGGCCTTCCAGGTCAAGCCAGTAATGGAAAATGATTTGCTATCAAGAACCATACATACCCAAACACTCTTAAGTTCATCCTCATTTGTCCTAAAAAGTCCCCACTATTTGGTGTGCCTGGGTGGCTCAGTTGGTTAAGCATTCGACTTTTGATCTCAGTTCAGGCCTGGATTTCAGGGTCATGAGTTCAAGTTTTATGTTCGGCTCTGCACTGGGTATGAAGCCTACTTAAAATAAAATGGGCCATACATAATACATATCTTCTCAAAGTGTATCATGTAGGCAGCTATCTGCCCTGTAATAATATGACCAGCCCTGATAGTAAGTAGATTCTACACACACACACACACACACACACACACACACACACACACACACACATATGCACACCCTAGCAACACTGTTAATCTATACAACATTTGTGCATTTGCGAAGGTATTTCTTTCCCCACAAGTATAGCAGATTCTGCCATCTAGTCCTCTCTGTTGAAAGGATAAACTCAGCATTGTATAATCTCAAGAATGGCACCACTTTAACATTCCTTTAACTCCCTTATCCATTATTGAGAGCAGGAACTCTGCTTATTGTTCTGATGTTTTTATGCCCAGGATGATGACTGAGAGAATAGTAGACACTTAATGTGTGTTGAATGAATCTGCTTAGCAAGAATTCTCAGATCTATATACCTTTGTGCTTTTTACTCGGTATGCAATTACAAAAAGTGAGAACGCTCTGATATCCCTTAGGTCTACTTTATTCAACTAGGTGTGTTTAGCTACAGGCAGTTAAGAAACCAGTTACACACTGTTTTATCTCAATTATCTATGTTTAACTATAGGAGATTGGCAAATCAGATACACACAGTTGTATATACCATTATATGTAAGAGGAAGGGGACACTATAAATAAAATACTCAGAGAATTCTTAAAACCCTTTGTTTTCCATTCCTTCGCCACATAAATTTTTTATTCTATTAATTTGGTCTGTTTGATGAAAGCTATCTTAACAATGGTACATATTCCTTTGTTCTTAGTGTGGAAGCTTTTTAACTGAGGCAATTGAAGATTACCATCTGTGGCAGAGACAGCACAATGTCTACTTCCATGATAGAGTTGTCCCTGGATAGTGGCTGCCAAATCAGGGACCACATACATTTCCCAGCTCCTTACGGTTAGATGAAAATGTGATTCCACCCAAGATGTTTAAGAAGTGAGTGTGAGTTGTGTTGTGTTCTCCATCCTTTCTTTTCTTATCAGTGCATCAGAGACTCAATGCACATGTATCTGAAGCCCTATCAGATAGTAGAGCCACACTATGGAAGGACTCTTGTCCCAGGGTTGTCATGTAGAGGAAAAGCCAGTTGTCAACCCATTCTGTTATGTGAGCAAGGTTTATATTTTGATTGCAACCATGGAGCTTATCACTAGTTTGTCTGCCATAGCAGTGAGGATGAACCATGGGTGATCTTTTTCTTCTACCCACTCTCTAGTGAAGGTGCAAGGTAGCAATTCTCACACCTTATCTGAAGTGTACCATTCTTAGTTCCAAGACAGAAGAAGAAATATGGAATTAGATGGTCTGTGTTTAGGTCCCAGGAGGCAAGTGAGAGGACAAGCCTCAATGGTGACAAGATACCCTGGCAGCAAAGGTTGCGGGAAGGAGCCATGAGCCTCAAGAGAAGGAGATTGTTGGAGTGTGGGACCAAAAGGGAGCAGAAGAAGTTGTCTGTGAGAGAAGCTGAAAGATTGCACCATAGTCCAATATATTTTAGATTCAAGTTCTTAAGGGAAGGGTTCCAAAGTGAGAGGGATGAGTAAAAAGCAAGGCTTCAGAATGGCAGGCTGGGAGAGTGTGAGCCTTCCCAGTATGGACAAAGGGTGTACTTGAAGCTATCCAAATGCACCCAGGCACAGAAGAGCAGAAGGGGCTAGTGGGACATCCCACCTGACAGCCAGCTGGGATATAGAATCCCAGAGACCCAGAGGATGTGGAGCAAGGCCAGAGGACTGTGGACTCTGATCAAAAAAAGCCAGGCAGATATGGCCATCTTTTTGTGAGGGTTTTTTTTGGGAATCTGCAATCTGATAATGCATGAAAACACTGGCTGCTGGCTTCAGCCTTTGAGAGCAGTCAGCAGAGAATGACTTCTACATGCCCCTGGAGTGAGATCCACAGACATAAAGTTTGGAAGAACTTTACTGGCTTCTAGGAAATGAAGGGTAGCCTTCTTCTGGGTACTTATTACAAATATGTAGGTTGGCTCTAGGACCCTGGGCAAGAGCTGACACAGATTCTCCTACAGCTCCAGAAGACCAAGCATCCTATAGCTTTAGCTGGGTGCCAAGAACAAAGTAGAACTGAACCGAAAAGCATTGGCCCAGTTTATCTCATTTATGTCTGCAGTAAAGCTGCACGGCCGGAACCTCAAAGAAGACTGAAGTGAACATTACATTTAAAACATTCCTGGGGCACCCAGGTGGCTCAGCCGGTTAAGCGGCGGCTGCCTCGACGTTTTGATCTCTCGGTCAGGAAATGGAGTGCACGTCACCACACCCATGTTCCATATTCCATGCGCTGAGCCAACTTAATATTCTTTCTCCATCTGCCTCTGCTTCTCTCTCTGTCTCAAAAAGGGAGTGTGCTCACTCTCTTTCTCTTTCTCTTTCTCTTTCTCTTTCTCTTTCTCTTTCTCTCTCTCTCTCTCTCTCTCTCTCTCTCTCAAAAAATCAAAACTTTGATTCCTCCCCTTACATACACATAAATGTGTATTTGCAGCAGACTCTGCTATATATTTGGGGAGAGGGAGAACAGTTATCACAGAAGTGTGAACAACCAAAAACTAGGCTTTTCTGCCTGGGATCCAGCCTCCTACTGCCTCACCCCAATTCTTTTCCCTTTTCTTACCCAGTATTAGCCCCTAATAATATATCATTTCATTATGCAAACTAATCAGCTCCTACATCTCAGTTCTCTGCCCTCCACTATGTGTTCATGCATGCTTAATACCCCCCCTCCACATGCTATGTGCTACACTGGGGTTCTGTCCTGGATTTCACTCTCGCAGCATCAACTAGCTTCTGCAGAACGAAGGCAACAGTGTAGCCAGCCCTCTCCTACTGAGGTTTCCAGATTTAGCAAATAAAAATACAGGATACCCAGGGAAATCTGAATTCCAGTTAAACAATAAATAATTTTTAGTCTAAGTACATCCCAGGCACCGCATGAACATGTATTACAGAAAAATGTTTTCATTGTTTGTCCAAAATTCAGATTTCATTAGTTATCTTGAATTTTTATCTGGCAACCCTATTTCCCCACTGCCATGAATTAAGCCACCTTCCTTCATAAGCAGAACACGTTATACTCATTTGGGTTGAAATGGTTTTTTTTTTCCTTTTATTAAATTTAGCACTTACAACATCTGGCATGCAGTAGGTTCTCAATAAGTATATGTGAACAAATGACTGAATAACTTGCTTTTAATTTTGGAGGCAGGTTAGAATGGTTGAATAATTTGTCTTTTTAGTGCTAAGCACTGGGGCAGTCAGTGGGGATGAGATGGGGTTGAAGACAGAACAACCTTTCTCCCAATCTGTTTTCTAAAATGTAGTTTAAGGGGCGCTGGATGGCTCGGTTGGTTAAGTGTCCGACTTTGGCTCAGGTTATGATCTCATGGCTCGTGGGTTTGAGCCCCGTGTCAGGCTCCATGCTGACAGCTTGGAGCCTGGAGCCTGTTTCAGATTCTGGGTCTCCTTTTCTCTCTACTCCTCCACCATTCGTGCACTGTCTCATTCTGTCTCTCAAAAACAAATAAGTGTTAAAAAAACATTTTTTAAATTAAAAAAATGTAGTTTAAGGTTAAGCCACTGTCCTATTTTGAATTATTTATTTCCTGATGAAAAAAATCGTTGGCATGGAGAAGACCTCCATAGTTTAAAGAAACCTTGGAATTAATTTAAAGTTTTACTACATAGGATTTTTTGGTAGGGGAATAATATTTTAAGTATCTTTTTTGTTAAGATAAATATATCAGATAAGTCTTTGCCTTAACTTAAAATATGATTTATAGCTTTGTCAGAACTATTAAATTCTAAATTTTGATCCAAATTTTCTTATTTTTCTTTGTGTTATTTAATTTCCAGATAACAATTTCTGTTGGAAGTAAGAAGGAAGGGAGGAAGGTAGGGAGGAAAGAAGGAGATGAATATTGGAAACCAAAAAAAAAAAAAGAAAAAGTTAGTACTTTATAGTAAATGCTTTTAAGAAATAAAAGGTTTCTGATAGATCCAAAGAACCAACAACAGTGGATTATCCCATTCCAATTAACATTTAAAAGTTTAGAAAATCAGTTCATGAAAATTCACATCAAATATTTTTTGAGAGTCAGCTATTTGCAAAGTCTCTGTACTAAGCAATTTTATATGGTTGAAAGGAATGCATTTTCTTACAAAAAATGTACTATTTAGTGTTTGTAGGGTTGTGGGAAGGGGGAGAGAGAAGAAGAATGTAGTAGCTCATAAACTTAATTCAAGGTCAAATAAAATGTTCATTAAGAAAGGGGAAAAAATGGGGATGTTTGGGTGGCTCAGTTGGTTAAGCATCTGACTCTTGATTTTGACTCAGGTCGTGATCTCATGGTTTGTGAGATGGAGCCCAGAGTTGGATTCTGCACTGACACCAAAGAGCCTGCTTGAGATTCTCTCTCTCTCCCTCTATCTCTCTCTCTCTGCACCTCCCACATGTACATGCGTGCTCTCTCTCAAAACAAATAAATAAACGTTAAAAAGTGGTGGGGGGGATACAGGATGAAGGAGATCATGTAGTTGCAAGTATCAAGAGAAGATGTAACATCTGAATCAATTTTGAGTGGAGTCTAAAGGGAAGGTATTCTAAGACATGGGGAGCCCAAGGCTGGTGCCTGGCTGTCTCAGTCAGTAAAGCATGTGATGCTTTATCTTGAGGTAGTGAGTTAGAGTGGGTGTAGTGCTTACTGAAACACACACACACACACACACACACACACACACACACAGAGGTAGGAAAATACAAGGTCTTTTTTGGGGAAAAGAAAGCGTGAACATTTTAGATAGATATCACAATGATAATCCTATAAAGTTTTATTTCCTTTCAAAGACTGATGTTAGCAATTTGAGAATGAAGCCAGATTAAAAGACAAATTTGGCCATCCCAGAGTTCTTTTCTGAATGAAGCAGGCTAGAATTACATACATATGTACCCATATACACACACTCACACACATGCATGACATATTTTAGAAGTGTTTTTCCTCATTGTCAAGAACTGCCAGGCACCACAGCACTTGAATTGGTTTATGCCAGTTCTGTCTATGAGCTCGGTCCCTGCCGGGGAAGTTTGATTCACACAGGACCTCTGCAGTTGGGTTCTGGGAACATCTTCCATGTGCTTTTTGTTAAATTATATGTCAGAATATCAAGAGAACTGAGTTATAACGCTCAGCACTGGAATGCTGAATCTTTAGCTACATATGCCTCCCAGCTACGATTTCAAGTTTTTTTTTTGCAAGACTAATCCAGGCATTACATTATTGTCAGTGCCTCCCAAAATACTCCTTGCCAATTATTCTGCTTGTTTTCAAAGGTTCTCTTAGCACAGGTATTTCCTGTTTTATTTCAAAATTAATGATAAATGATAGGCTTTTGAAGGTTTAGAGAATGAACTGTGGTCCAAGAAACATTTTTTTTAATTATTGGATAGGCATTGCCTAAACTGTTCCAACAGTTTTCCTCCTCTCAAGTTGAAAAGGTAATTATTTTTTTCCATAGTCATACATTCTTGAGGACTTAAAGAATATATTTTGAAAAGTTCATTTACAGACTATATTTTCAAAATGAAAACATCACGATTATTCTTTCACAATCAGTAAAGGTTTCACTTTTACATTTATTTACTTCTGAGGCATTGTCTCTATAATAGCAAACATCTTCCTACTTAATCATTTTACTATGGGTTATTGCTTTTTTCCCCCTTAAATTTCCCAAAAACTTGAAAGAGGAGAAACGTTTTAGAATGAATAAGTACCCATTTTAGGAAGGATCAGTCAATTTTTTCAACAGCAACATTGCTAGCGATGGGATGGTCTACAGAACAACGGTTTCCTTTCATTTTTTTCCTTTCAGGAAATGATATTATTTCAAAAGTCCTAAGATCAATTAAATAGTCCAGTTTTCCCTGTTAAAGGTTACCAGTGCAAAAACCAAAGGACAAAGAATGTTCTTGGGATTTAGCATTATGAAAAAGACACGTGTGATTCAAGTGCAAAATTATAGTTTTAGTCTTTGCCTGGATAAATCAGAAGGAGTTTTTTCCTTTGAATCCTAAAGATATTCTACCTTCTCCCAAAAAGTGTGCCCGGAACTCCCTGTCTTCCAAAGCTCTGTGCCTGGCCGGGGCCTCCTCCGACTCTGTACAATATGCTCACGATCAGGATGCTCTTTCTGGCCATGACTGAATGTGACTGGCACCACTTACCATTCCTGCAAACCTGGGCAGAGAACCAAAAAATCACACCTGGCACTGTGGGCCTGTCCAAGGAGGATGAAAACAGGGTGTGCTGAACTTCAACTGCCAACACAACGAAGGCTGCCTGGCCCTCCGCACACCTTTGTTCTGGTCCTTAAAGATCACAAAGGCCCAAAGTCACACCCACACTTGACAGAGATCCTCTCTTTCCCCCCTGGCCACTGCTACTACCTCTGAAGTTGGAAAGGTAACCTGATGTTTGTAGCATTTTTTTAGAACACTAGTTCTATGTTAGGACTGAAAAAAAAAGTGTGTGTGTGTGTGTGTGTGTGTGTGTGTGTGTGTGTGTGTGTGTGTGTTTGGATATCTGCACACACATATACATTTATACACATATATGTATATTCCAAAAATAAACTTTAAAAACTAAAAGTATTACTTTTATGATTTTGTTGTGATGCTGTGTTCCTTTGGGCAACAATTAGATATTTTAATACATGGGAGATATTGATGTCCTTACATTTATTGAAGTTATTGAATTGCTTGTCACAACCACCTGGTGGGTTGGCAGTTAGGTTTACATGCTGAAAAGTAGGAGGAAAAGAAGTAATGATTAAAAAGACATTTGAGTGCTACTCTTGCCTCTGGCTGGTTTACTTTGGACATCATAAGCCCTTTTTTTTTTAGGATCTAATATTTGGGAGTATGCTTGAGAAAACAGAGCTTCAGGAAAAGCTGAGAATGACCTCGCTTTGGCTGACTCACTTTGACTTTAAAGTAATATGTCTTTACAGAACATGGTAAGAGTTTAAAGTCTGCTTTTGTTTTCCCCATATTTCTTAGTATGAAGAAAAGCAAGACTGTAACCCATGTATTTAATTCCTCCCTTTATTTCAATGGGATAAGCAGTGTATCCTTTTGTCATAAAAGAAAGTGTGATAAATCACATCATTCCTTCCTTCCTTACGGTCAATTTTGGTGTTCCTCCAACCCCTCAAGCTATAGAAATGGAGTGAAGGTTATTAGGCAGTCTGTCTTTCCTAGCCTGGTTTTCAGGAACAGTGAGAGGAACACAGATACTCTGTGGTGGCAGAGCCATGTCACAGAAAGAATGCAGTCTTGGATTACGATCTGGACAAGATGTTTTACTCTTCAGAGCTTTAAGTTGTTCCCAGGAAGATGGTGATAATGTCTGCCTTAGCCTGTCTTCATTATGATTAAATAAAATATGGTTATAAAAGTACTCACATTGTACTTGGCACATAGTCAGTACTTGAGAACTTTCCACAGGTACATAGGTTTAATTAACAAATCGGTTCTAATCATTCTCAGGCCATTTTCAAAGTGCAAATTTTGTTTTGTTAAATTGCCTCCTCCTGACCTTACCACTAATTAACTTGGGCCTTAATGATCAGATCCCCAATCTTTACACATGATAAATTTTCTAAATTTCTGCTTTCCATTTTTTATTATGCAACTCATGACCTGCGTCCCACAAAGTCCCATGGTTCTGCATTCCTGTTTTCTTCCCAGACTTCTCTGCTATTAGAATAGGAAGACCAAACCGCTTCCTGAGTCAGGCGACCTGCTTTGTATCCCCTGTACCAGTTCTCTGACTGGCTGGACTTTGGGAACACCTGGGAAGCTTTTTGTACAATAGGGATATGCTGACTCTGATTCAGTAGCACACTGGAATTGTGCATGGTGATCTGTCACACATTTAGATGCACTAAGTCAAATCAAAGATCTAAGAAACACTCATATTTTCTTTGTTTCACTTTGTAATTCTTCTAAGGACCCCATTTTCTTCCACCTTACTCTAAATTACTGTGTATAATCTTAGTCCTCTCATTCTGGTGATGACCCCCTCAGCTTTTCCCTAGAGCTTACAGTTTGCCAAATCCTACTGTTTCTAGCTCTCATGTTCCTCTCTTTTCTACCTGTTCTCCGAACTTGAAGGAACTCTTCCTTCTCACCTCCCCTGGATTCTTCTTTTCAGTCTTCCCTCCTCACCAGGAGGCCCTGGGGATTTTTATCCCTGACTATCCTCAAGGCTGTCACCTTCCCCTCTGCCTTACTTTACATTCCTGTTGGCCTGGGTTGCTACAGTAACATCTTCTCCTGATTTGCCTCCAATCGCATTCAGAACCTAGCAGGAACTGGTTGCCTGCCCAGGCGCCGGCCCTGGCTTGATCTTTCCCTCTCTTGGCAGGACTTGCCCCCAGAATGTGGTGACAGAGGGCTTTGCTGCTGTCTTGTCCACTGCTGATAGCTAAAGTGTGCCAGGGTTGCTATAGGATCCAGCTGCTGAGTTCCAGGCCCTGCGAAGTCTGCTGAAGTCTGGCCTCTGGACCCAGGCTGGAGCAAGCGTGGTTCTGTGCAACTGATGTGCGACTCCTTGATAGCACACAGGGCTGAGGAAAGGGTTGAAGCTGCGACTTGCCAGAGCTGTGAGTGCTTAAGGGAGATGCATGGGAATGAAGGGGGCCACAGAGGAAAGGCTGGCATGGGGGTTACTGTCTCCTTTCTTATGACTCGATTGTCACCTCCATGCGAACGTCTCCATGCTTCTAGTCCTATCTTCTCACCAAACCAAAGCTGACATCTCCACTGCTTACGGGACACCTCACCTGCAACCCCCCACCCCATTCCTGCTATCGTGCTTTAAAACAAAACTCATCATATCTTCTCCAAAACCTCTCCCCTACTCCACATTTCCTTATGTAAGTGATTTTATCTTTGTTCTTCTCACCCAGGCTTGAAAACATGGACTCATTTTGGCTTTTTCTTCTCCCTAGATACCAGTCTGTTCCTTTAAATTCCTCATCTCAAAAATCTCTTTTCCTTTACATTGATTTATGGGCAGTAAACGACAAGAAATAAATAATGTTAAATTTTATGAGTTACTATAATTACTTATTAGTTACTATAATTGATATCAATATTATAATTAATAGCATATATTAATGTTAACTATGAATATTTTTAGAAGATTTTATTTTTAAGTAATCTCTACACCCAACGTGGGGCTTGAACTCACAGCCTCGAAATCAAGATTTGCATGCTTGGGGCACCTGGGTGTCTGAGTCAGTTAAGCGTTCGCCTTCGGCTCAGGTCATGATCTCGCAGTTCGTGAGTTCAAGCCCCACATCAGGCTCTGTGCAGACAGCTCGGAGTGTGGAGCCTGCTTCGGCCTCTGTGTCTCCCTCTCTCTGCCCCTCCTATGCTCACACTGTGTCTCTCTCCGTCTCCAAAAATGAATAAATGTTAAAAAAAAAATTTTTTTAAAGAGTCACATGCTCTACTGACAGACAGCCAGGCATCCCACTAATTATTAATATTAACAGATATAATACAATAACAGATATAATACCTACCTACATGCATGTACATAATATCATTATACCAGGTTCTGAAAATTCTACGTACTCAAGTCAACCCAACAACGTCAATGAATTCTCATTGCTTAGAAAACTAAAATCAAACTTCTTGATTTATTTGATTCCATATTCAAATCTCACCGTAATGCAGTCCTTCCTTGTTCACATCTTCATGATCCTTCCACTGCTACCTGGAGGAAAATTGTTGCTTCCACCAGTCATCTTTCTTCATTCTCCACTGATTCAACAAATGTTGACTAAGCTCTTGGGATAGTACATTCTGTGGGCTCCATTCACTAGACACACTGTAAACATTTCTGCTTCCTGAGTTTGTTCAAATCTACTCTCTACCTGACCTTCCTTCCTCACCTGGTTTTCATCTCAGGCTTAGGTCAAGCCTCATCTCCTTTTCCAAAGCCTTGCAGGGTAATCCGGTCTCTGGCTTTCCTGTGCTCTTCAACTTTTATTTTCTCCAATATTTGTCTTACTCCTTGGTACCTACTTTCTATTTTCCTTTATTTTGTCTTTTCTTTTTTTAAGTTTATTTATTTATTTTTGAGAGAGAGACAGAGAGAGCAGGTTGCGGTGGAGCAGAGAGAGAGAAAGAGAGAATCCCAAACAGGCTGTTGGGATTACAGGCCTGACATGGTACTCGAACTCACAAACTGTGAGATCATGAGCTTAGCCAAAACTAAGAGTCAGATGCTTAACCATCTGAGCTACCCAGATGCCTCTATTTTGTCTCTTTATTTAAGTAGACTTTAGGTCAATATTTTCTTTACCTGTGTCTTTCTAGCAAGATGAGAAGTTCCTTCAAGTCAATAGTTCTCAAATTTTGGTCCCTGATCAACAGGATCAATATCACCTAGGAACTTGTTAGATGCAAATATTCAGGCCTCTTCACAGACTTACTGAGATAAAATTCTGGAGAACCACAACTCCAAGTTATGGATTTGAGAATGAGAAAGGTTTGGTCTGCCTCTATATTTCCCAAGTATATGCAAGATATTAGGAACTCTTTTCTTTCTGATGGTATTTTTGAAAGCTTTTCAAAAACTCTAGGCCTTCCCTACATTCATATGTAATGGTTTATTTTACCTTTTTCAAAAGGTAATTTTCAAAAAGTAATTTTTCAAAAATTACTTGAAACAACTTTAAAAGATGATAAAACAGAAGAGGAGGAGGCAAATATGCTAACCACAAGATTTGCTATTGTTCTCTCATTTTATCTAGAGTTTGCTACCAGCAAGATAAAAAAAAAAAAAGGAAATAAAATTTTCTCTTGTTTCGCTTATACCAGAGGAGATCAAAACTCTATTTCTATAACTAAATTTTAAATTTTAAAAAACTCCCATATGGAAACTTCTAGAAGGGTTAACTCTCTCAGGTAGAGAGTTAAAAGGTAAAACCCAGAGGTTTTATAACATAGGTGGCAATGACTTTCACTTGACTGGTTTATGTTTCTTACCACCCTTACATAAATTGTGCCAACACTTTGCGTGCAAGAAAGAGGAGCTATACTAAGCCTGTGCCAAGAACTCACTCTACCATTTCTCATAATTTTGTGGCTTGAAAGGAAGAGTTAATTTTTCCCAGAGGGCCACCAAGAAAATAATGTAGAGTGTTGTCTTAAAGTGTGGTCCATTCCCAATGGGCCTTGTTGGAGACAGGAAGGGTGTGAGATGAGTAAGCACTCATCCATTACCAATGGAAAGACTAAATATCTAAAGGAGAGCAGCCCTGTGAGAGGTCCCAGGCCTTTCTGACTGGCCCAAGGTCATCTGAAGCAGGTGAGATTGGACTGGAGCACAGGGTTTCATATCACTTAGGCCAAATGCAGTGGGACTGGAACAGGAAGCCAGAGCATTTAAGAGCGTAGACACACCTTGGGGCGCCTGGGTGGCTTAGTCAGTTAAGTGTGTGACTTCAGCTCAGGTCATGATCTCATGGCTCAGTCCATGAGTTCAAGCCCCATGTCGGGCCATGTGCTGACAGCCCAGAGCCTGGACCCTGCTTTGGATTCTGTGTCTCCCTCTCTTTCTGCCCCTTCCCCACTTATGCTCTGTCTCTCTGTCTCTCAAAAATAGATAAATGTTTAAAAAAATTATAAAAGAGAGTAGAGGGGCGCCTTGGTGGCTCAGTCGGTTAAGCCTCCGACTTTGGCTCAGGTCAGATCTCATGCTTGTGGGTTTGGTTCGAGCCCTGAGTCAGGCTCTGTGCTGACAGTGCGCTCAGAGCCTGGAGCCTGCTTCTGGTTCTGTGTCTCCTTCTCTCTCTGCCCCTCTATCTCTCATGCTCTATCTCTCTCTGTATCAAAAATAAATAAAACATTAAAAAAAATAAAAAGAAAAGAGTAGACAAACCCCTCCCATGTACTGTCTGCCTACCATTGGGAACATTTTATAAGAAGATAGGGCTTTTACCATGGGATGGGTTGCTCCTATTTGTTGTTTACTAATATGGACATAATAAGGCTTTTTTGAAATTAGAAACTTAAACCAACGCCCTTACATAAATTCAGAGCTGATTTAAGATGGGACTGAGACACAAGAAAATTTATCTTCACTAAGACCCTATTCACTCTGGGTATAGATCCTGTTCTCTCTAATTTGATAACCTTGTGACACACAGACATCAGCCGGGGGGAAGAGAGAAGCTTAGTTTCTAAGCACTGAACAACTCTTGACTAGGGAGTTCTCCTACCTGTCTGTTAAAAGTAATCTTGTACAAGTAATTTTCCTGCAGACAGCACTATAATGAATCTCCAAACATTTGATAGAATAAGTAGGTGATGAAGAAGAAAGATCACAAAATTTATAGTTAGGATTCCAGACTCTGTCATTTTCCAGCTGTATGACCTCATAAAATGAGATAATGCATGAAATGCTTTGAGAACAAAGTATTTTGGTTATTACTTATATATGATCAGGGAAGTTAACCATTAAAAAACCCTCAAATACAATTCGCACTAAAATACGGGTACTTTGGAGGAATTGATGTCTATTTCTGGATGTGTGCCACACATTCCCAAAGTCCTGAATCTCAACTTTCATGATATTGCTTACTGAGTGCTTGTACCCGCCAGATGCTACTCTAGGTTAAGGACCATTTCACAAATGAGGATATTGTATCACCAAGATGTTAAATACTTTATCCAAGTTCACAGAAAGATGAGGTCATTTTAGACAGGGCTTCCACTAGAAAAGAGAGAGGAATAATATTAATAACACAAACACACAGTAATAACAACAATAGCAACTGACTGAATTCCTGGTATTTTGATAATTTGTCACATATTTTACATGCATTGTCTTGTTTAATGGTCCTAAGAACCCTAGGGGCTGAGTATTAGTCACTCAGTTTTAAAGTTGAGGAAACTGAAGTTCAGAGGCTTTAAGGAATGTGCCCAAGGGTGAATTTAGCTAGGTTTGAAATCCATCTGTCCTTAAGACCTTGATTTTCATACTGTGTTCTACTCCATCTCGGAGTAGAGCAGGGATAAAAACCAAAGCAATGAATTCATCAGTATCAAGTTTCTGAAGAAAGTTTTCCGAAAATTTAAAGAAGTTTAAGTCCATATCAAAATGTAAGCACTGAAAAGAAAGTGATCTTATGTAGCTGTTGCCCTAGAAGTTTCTATAGTTGTTTAGTCTTATATTGTATTTAAGTGGAATCTAAAAGGTCCCAAGATTTATAGTTTAAAAAAAAAAAATACTAACTGTATTATCCCTACCAAAATAGTATTATTTTCTCTAATATAAAAAATAAGTTCATGGGGCACCTAGGTGGCTCAATCGGTTGAGCGTCTGACTTCTGCTCAGGTCATGATCTCACGGTTCTGGTGTTGGAGCCCCGCCTCAGCCTGTCAGCACATCGCTTTGGATCTTCTGTTACCCCCTCTCTCAGCCCCTCCCCTGCATGCACTCTCCCAAAAGATAAGTATTTTTTAAATTAAAAAAATTAAAAAATAAGTTCCCCTGATTATTTCTTTTGCTGATCCTTTTTTTACTCTCTTCCAGATACTATATTCATCTTCTTATAAAATGATCCAGGTGAAGAAAATAACCAAGATGAGGAAAGGGAATCACTTTGCTTTCTGGAGTGTGGTTGTCCTGATTGCATGGAAGGAATGTATAGAGGATTAAGTATTTTTCCCCCCAATTTGTGCTTCATGCTTCCTACCTCCCAACAAAACTAGCTACACAATTTATAGGGTCAAGTGCAAAATGAGAACAGGGTGCCATATTCAAAACTTAAGAATTGCCAGATAGCAACAGCAGACTGTAAAGGGGCACACAAGGCTCTTGCAAGTGGAGAGTCCCTATTCAACTGCGGGTCACCAGCTCATGAAGCCACCTCTACATTGACATAGCTTTGTAACTCCAGGAACACAGCAGTAACAAACTTAGCTTGGTGTAACTAAAGAATATGTATCCTTGGTGAGCACAGAGTTGGCACTCAAGTTATGCCTGTCTAAGGAGTCCAAGGATTCCTGAAACTTTTGTTATTAGATTCATTCTAGATATTTTGTATCTGGAACAAGAGCTTGCATAGGAGTATAATCGTTATAAGTTATTTCCTTGTACAAAGTCATTCAAGTGTTTTATTTAAATCAATAATTATACGAGATATTTTCTAACATAAATGTAATAAGGTAGAATATCAACATTGATTTTTTTCCCCAAAGAGAGTATATTTGGCTGATCATCCTGGTAGCTATCTTTACTTAGTGGACTAGCTAGAATCTGACCCAGAAGGAGACAGAAGGGCCTGGGTGGGACATGAAATATAGTACTTATTTTGGCATTTGTCTCCACTTCTGCACATTTGATTCACCTATGGACTAATAAAGTAAGGAAGGAAATGGGGGATGGTAAAAACCTGAGAATAATACATGTCTTCTATGTGGAATTCTAGTTATTTAAAAAATATATTAAATATTTGCAATTTTCTAAAGGAGATTTATTCTGGAAAAATACCTTAAATAGTTAGAATAATTTTATTTTATAGGAAAATCTAAAAAAATCCCCTCATCTGCTAAGATTTTAATTACTGAAAAGTAAAGAATATAAAAAAACATAACCTAGAACTACATCTTCTCCCTTCTCACCTTCCATGTAGATTTTCACTCAGAGCCCTTAAAAGAGGCAAAGGGAGAAAAAAGCAGCCATAACTTGAAAATACATGAAACCCTAGAAAATAAATAATCAAACTCTCTGGTTTAAAGCTTTCAAAGGAAGTGACCAGTTTTCTTTGGGTGGGTCTAGAATGGAAGAAGTGGAGAGAAAGAATGCTATAGGGGCACCTGGGTGGCTCAGTCGGTTAAGCATGCAACTTTGGCTCAGATCATGATCTCGTGGTTCATGGGTCCAAGCCCCGCATCAAGCTCTGTGCTGACAGCTCAGAGTGATTTTTATACCAGGACTGATGGTCAAGTCAGCTTGTTAAATGCAATTTCGGAAAGCAGAATAAGGTGCCTTTGAAAGTGTAGAATACAGTCAATTAGCAGTGAGTTAAGCATTACAGATTTTCAAATTTACTGAAAGAGTTAAGTACTTTTACAAATAAGGAACGAAAGACTAAGCAATGGATTTCTGCCTACAAAAGCACACTGGTCTGGACAACGCTAAGAAATCACCCACAGAAAACACAATTTAGGGGAAAAGATTAGAAGAAAAGTATTAAATATTCTAATGGATAGAGTATATGTCTCTACAGGTGCCCAGTGTAGAAACACTGGCTTGAAGTACTGAACACAAATTGAGGTTGGGTCTTTAAATATAGAGTGAATTAGGGTTTCGATTTCATAAAATTAAGGTAAAAGTTGAGTCTGGACTTACATCGTAAAAAAGTATATGCCTTTGTTAGTGACTTCACCTTCTGTGGTTGGATATAACAGTTACTCTGTATATACACTCATTCAACAAAACATTCGTTGGGCATGTACTAGGTGCTGGGCACTAGGCAGGGCTTAGGATGTGAAGGTGAATGGAATGTAGGGAGGACATTTGCTCCTCTACCCATCTTAGGTTCTCAGCTAGGGCTCTGTAACAAAAGACAGATTAATAAGAGAAGAGCATATAAATTTATTTAATGTAAGTTTTATGTGACACAGGAGCTCTCCCAAGGAAATAAAGACCCAAAGAAATAGCAAAACCTAAGTGCCTATATATTAGGTTGAACGAAGAAAGGCAGTTGTGGAGAAGTCACTAAAATATGTGGAAAGACTAAAGAAAAGGGTATTTTAATAAGGTCTATTTGTACAGAATTCTCTCTGCCTTAGTTCCTCATTTCTGATGATGAGAATGTGTCTTTCCTCTTGGTATAGGGAAGCCGTCTTTTGCATGAGATTTTTATCTCTTGCTTTCAGGAAGAAAGGGTAAGTCAGAATATCTCTCTTGTACCTGCTGTTTTTCAAGTGCCTTTAGCTTAAAGTAATCCTTATGCCAAAGGCATATTTTGAAGTGGCAGATTCTGACCCCCTCCACGGAAAATGATGAACAAAGCTATAATGAAAAGACAGTGTGGTTAAAGAGCTATGGAGTGCTAGCGGGACACTGAAAGAGACTTCTTACCCAGAATATGCTAAATGGATGCATGCGTGAGGGGATGTTATCAGGAAGACTTCAGTTATAACACTAGGCAGTGTGGTGGTGTGGGATGGGTAGGAGTCGGCCAGCTGGCAGTAGGTAGGGGTGGTGGTGGAGGTGGTGAGCAGAAGCAAAGTGAAAAGGCATAGAGGTGAGATCCAGTGTGTTAGCAATGTGCACTTGGAACCACAAGCAGTGTACAGCTTTTGGAGGAGGGACTGCCAGGTAGACTCTAATGGGATGTGATCTTTAGTGTTTTGTTTTTTTTTTTTTAGAATTTATTTTTTCCATAATATTTTATTGTCAAATTGTTTTCCATACAACACCCAGTGCTCTTCCCCTTAAGTGCCCTCCACCATCACCACCACCTCTTTTCCCCCCTCCCCCTTCCCCCTCAACCCTCAGTTCATTCTCAGCTTTCAATAGTCTCTCAAGTTTTGCATCCCTCTCTCTCCCCAACTCTCTCTCCCTCCTCCGCTC
>NC_043712.1:50722109-50739542 GCF_006229205.1 Suricata suricatta | reverse complement strand
GTGGCGGGTGGAGGCTCAGGCACACGCTGGGATGTGATCTTTAGAGAGGAAGCAGAGTTCATTGGAAGCATGGAGATATGGAAGCATTTCAAACAAGGATGGGGAAGGTGGTCTTGCTGAGATTTTCATGTTAGAGAGTTCACTTTGGCTGTGCTACTTAGGATGGTTTGGATAGGACTCATTAGGGGCTTGTACTCAAATGTAGGGAGAGATGGTGAGGGCCTAATGATAACAGTGCCAGGGGCACCTAGGTGACTCAGTTGGATGAGTGTCTGACTCTTGATTTGTCTCAGGTCATGATATCACAGTTCCTGGGTTTGAGCCTTGCATCTGTCTCTGTGCTGAAGGCATGGAGCCTGCTTTGGATTCTCTCTCTTCCTCTCTCTCTGCCCCTCTCCCACCTCGAAATAAATAAATTAAAAAAAGAAGACAGTGCCAGTAGGAAGCAAAATTAGCAAGACTTAGTAAAGGTTCAATGTAGGAGCTGGGTGGGAGGAAAAAGAGGATAAAACAGAATATGACTCCCAGGTTTTAGGTTGGGTGCCTGGGTATTTATGACCCCACAAACTAAGTTAATGAGTACAGAGAAAGGAACATGTAGGTTTTGATCAGGGTCCTCATGGGAAACAGGAATAAAATTCATGATGGGCAATTTGAGGAGGGTTTAGTAATTAAGTTACAAAAATGTGAGCAGGGTATAAAGACCACAAGGAATAAAGTAGCCCCTTGGGACTAATAATAGTGGGATGGGAGAAGGAATGCTGTGATAAACCCAAAACCTGGAGGGAAAGGCTACTGGAACCTGGAGAGAGAGCTGTCTGACAACTGTGATCTCAGTCAAGAAACAAGAGAAGAACTTGGTTAATTGCAGCCCTGCAGGGAGGTAAAGGTAAACACTGACATCATTTTGAGCTGTCCCTCTGATCTCCTCTTGAGCTTTCTCATTGGCCAAGCCTGACTGGAAATGGAAGCAGAGGGCAAAAAGGCCCATCAGTGTAGTCGGGTGGAGTTTTGGGTTTGTGAGGGCTACCTAGAGGCTCTATAGCATAGAGCAGGGAGAGAATGGGCTCGGAGGGAGAACTGTACTTGTGTCTGGTATTCACCACTGACTAGATGTGTGAGCTTGGACATATTTAATTTAAACTTCTCTGTGCTTTAGTTTCTTCATCTGTAAAAGGAGGTTAATAATAATATACCTACCCCATAGAGATGTTGTAGATTATAAAAGACTCAATACGTGTAAAGGATTTAGAATGGTGTCCGGCACATAGAAAGCCATAAATATAAATGTCTGCTGTTATTATCTGTTATCCATATGGAAATGCCAAGCCAGCAGGTGAATATAGGAGTCTGATGGTCAGGGAAGAAGGGAGATTAGATTCAGATGATTTGAGAGAAATTCTAATACTGAATGAGATCATCTAGAAAGAGTTTCTAGAGTAGCACTGTCCAGTAGAAATGTAGTTTTAAATACATATGTAATTTTAAATTCTGAAGTAAAAAGAAGAAAGACTAATGACATTTAAAAACATAGAAGAGAAACAGTTGAAGTTAATTTGATAATATAGTTTACCTAACCCAACATATAAAAATGTTAGTATTTCAATATGATTTTGACATAAAAAAATGAATGAGATACTTTCCTTTTTTTTGTATTAGGTCTTCAAAATTTGGAGTGTATTTTGGGACTAGCACATTTCAAATGCTCAAGAGCCATTTTTGTCAATGGCTCCTGTATAGTGCTGGGCTAGAGTCTGAAAAGCAAAAAACAACAAAAACAAAACAGGAAAGGTCTCTGAAAGACACTAATAATTAAGGCTCTGTGGCAGGACAAAGAAACCAGAATGAAAAAGGAAAAGCTTTAAGAATCAGAAGAGCATGGTGCTGCAGAATTCCAGGTCACACAGAGTTTTTAGTCGCTTTAGAGTTTCAGATACAGCAGCCAGTCCTGTAAGAACAGGTCTTCAAAATGCCCACTGAATCTGGCAAACTGAAGGTTGCTGGTGACCTTAGAAGGAATTATTTTCATAAGAAAACTTGTAGCCAGAGGATGGATAGGAATGAGTTGTGTGTTGTGCTGCAGGGAGAGCGGAGGTCATGAGAAATTATTAAGGAGGAAGAGTACACAGCTGAGCTTCTCAGATCTTCAAGGAAGGACAAGTTCAGAAGTGTCGTAACCACCCACACACTCACTCCCGTACTCACTTCCTCACTCTCTGTCCCTTTTTCTGGACCTCACTTCTGTTGCAGTGTCCTTTTTACCAATATCCTTGCCTCTACTCTTATTGTCTCATCCATCTCCTTTACACTTGTCCTAGAGAGATCATGTTAGAGCACAAGTATCATTAATACTGGAAATTATTTTTCTGTCTAGCAAATTTTTATAGCAGCCGACTGGTACATTTGTTCTTTACTCAATGACATTCATTTCCCTCTTTCTCCTTTCCACAAGCCTCTTATATTCACACTGGGATCCACGTGATTCTATAGATGAAGCATGTGACCTAAGCCATTCCATCTCCTTTGACAGGTAGATTGATTCCTATGCAATATTTGAGCTAATCCTAACAATTAAAAGGAATCTGAAGTTCTACTTGTAATGTTAGATTATGGGTATTCTCTCTGCCTCTAGGTTGTGTGGCATGCAGATATGAGACCTAGAATTATTATATTTCTACTTTCTCCATGAAGAAATGCAGCATGAGGATAAAGTGAGCACAGGGAGGAGCAGAGCCCAGAAAATCACAGAGAAATGAAGCCAGAGCACTAGTGCAATAAGAGACTTGTTAAAGCTATGCCTACAGTCTTTCTTGGGGGGAATTTTGTTATGTGAACCAATAAGTTACCTTTATTGTTTAAACCAGATTGAATTGCATTTTATATTACTTGCAACCAGAAATATCTATTCCAAAGCTTTCTGTGTGCCAGTATTTGTGCCAGAATCTTGAGGTCATTTTATTACTTAAAACTCTTAAATGATTCTCATTGCCTATAGTGATGTTGATAACTAGTATAATCACACACATGACAAAAATCTAAGCTGCTTCTTAAGGAGTTTCAAGGTCAACAATGGCCTCCACAATATATATAGCTTGTCTACTTGTTAAGATACATCCTCCGGCAGCATTTTATCCTCTGATAGTAATGAATAATTAATAATTCTCCAAACATGTTATATAGCCACACATTATTTGAAATTCCCCCAATTCTGATATGATAGATATGTTTCATTTCCTTGAATCTGAGTGAGCTTATGACTATGTTGACCAAGAGATTATAGCAGAATGATGCTTAAGTGCCTTCCAAAACCACTAAGAGTTGTGTGGCTTACTACAGGTTGTCCTGGGATACTCACTCTCTAGAACCTTTCTTCCCATGCTGTGGGAATCTCAATCCACATGGTCACCTCCTACCCATAGTCCCGGTTGAATCCAGGCTTAGAGTCATCCCGACCCAAGCACCAGAGCATGAGTGAACAACCTTCAGATGATTCCAGTCCTCTGGTCTTTGAGCCACTCACAGCCATTTATAGATTTCTGCAGTGTTTCTAGATGAAGCCCAAGACCTTATGGAACTGATATAAAGTGATTTTTCTGCTCTGTCCTCTCTGAACTCCTACTTCACAGGCCAATGAATGTAATAAAATGGTTGTTACTTTACACTACTAAGTTTGGGATCCTTTGTTCTACACCAGCAGATAATTAGAACAGATTTTAGACTTTTGTTAATTAGGATTTGCTTCTCTGTGGCAGTAATACCCTTTCTCTTGTTGCCTGGGCAAAACCTCATCTCCCTCATCTCACTGAAGCCTTGTTCTACAGGCTTGTGTGTTCTGTCTTCTGAGTTCTTATAAGTACCAGCTTATAAATTATCTTGAAGAATTTTAGTCTGCGTCCTGTTTCTGCACTGGAGTATAAACTTCTTGAAAGTAGGAGCATGTCTTTTTGGCTTTCTATCTTCGGGGTCAGATTGCAATACCGACCGCATAGTAGATGTCTAATAAGTGCAATAGAATGACATTTCTTGTTTAGAGGTGTTACAGAGGTCAAGTACAGCCCTGTCAAGCACTGTGAAGGGCCTGAGATTTTATCCTGTGAGTTGGATAAACACCCAGTTCTTCTCTCCTGTGTTTCTCCTTTCATCTCACACTGCTATTCTCTCCCAACACTTCTGACACCAAATGTGTGGGGATTTTTCTCCATAGTTAGCAGTTCTCTGTGACACAAGTTGGGTATCTTAGAATTTAACTGAATTATGACACTCAATGGATATAGCATCAGATCCTACAGGTTAAGGGCTCAGTGTCATGAGGCCACTACCCACTTGAGATGGCATTTGCAAGTGGTAGGTCCCCAGCTTACCCACAAATTCTGTCTGACTTCACTATAGATTGGAGGTTCGCAGGACCTCATCTCCCTTTGATTTAGTTATTTGCTGGAACTGCTCACAGAATTCATGGAAATACTTAAGTTTACTAGTTTATTAAAGGAGATGATAAGGGTGCCTGGGTGGCTCAGTTGGTTGAGCATCCAATTTCAGCTCAGGTCATGATATCGCAGTTTTTCGAGCCCTGCATCAGGCTCTGTGCTAACAGCTCAGAGAGCCTGGAGCCTACTTCAGATTTTGTCTCCCTCTCTCTCGCCTCTCCCCTACTCTCTCTCCCTCTCTCTCAAAAATAAATAAACATTAAAAAATAAAAAAATAAGGGGTTTTAAAAAAGGATATGATAAATGGACACAAATGAATAGCCAGATGAAGAGATACACAGGAGAAAATCTAGGAGGGTCCTAGGCACAGGAACTTCTGTCCCTGTGGAGCTGGGGTATATCACTTCCTGGTATATAGATATATTTGCCAACTTGAAAGCTCCCTGAACCCCATGCTATTGGGATCTTGTGGAGGCTTTCTCATGTAGGCATGATCAGTTATTAACTCCTTACTATCCCTGCTCTCCTATCAGCGAATGGAGGGTGAGATGGAAAATTCCAAGCTTCTAATCATGGCTTGGTCTTTCTAGTGACCAGAGTCATCCAGGAGACCATCAAGAGTCTCCTCATTTTATTCTACTAAAAAAGATGCATCTAATGTTCTTATCACTTGGGCAATTACAAGTGTTTTAGGACCTTTGTGTCAGAGTCTGAGGGTAATGACCAATACATTTCTTTTTCCTGTTCCCTTACACCCTACGTATAATCTAATAAGTTAGCCTGACACAATTTCATGGATGTTGGCAAAAGACATGTCTTCTTGATTAGAGACAAAAGAATATATTATTCATGAAAATAGTGGTAGCTAGATTGTTAGCATTTCTGCCCATTCCCCAAGCGCCAGTTCCTACTAGGTGATGCACACAGGGCTGGGTGATGGGTAAGCCTGCAGTACACTGCAATATAGGAGAGAAAGCCCAAGCCTAGGGAAACTGAATCTTTTATAAATGTTAGTAAACCTACCTGACCTTTGCCCTGGAGAGAGGCATTATCCTGATTATACTAGACAGTAAACAAACCTGCCCTCTGCTGTGGAGGTAGAGACAATGTCTTCTAAGGCTGTTTACTCAAACATCCTTGAACAGGTAGTCTGAAACAAAGGGAATCATTCTTCTAGCAGGATGAGCAGAAATGTAAGAAGCCTGTGGATATTTGTTTCTCAAAACACTCAGAAGAGATATCAGCTATACTAGTTATTTTTCAGGTCATAAAAATCTTCAAAGAGGAGGTGATACTTAAGCTGAGTCTTGAAATGTATAAGTAGACCTTTGCAAGACAGATGGGATTAGTAGGACGTTTCATGAAGCAGGAACAATTTGAACAAAGGTGTGGAGGAATGATGACTTTGGAAAATTGAAGGTGGTCTGACACGGATGCATTGTAAGGCATAAGGGAAGAAGGGGTCTAATGTGAAATGGATGAAGAGGTTACCAGAGGCAGCTCACACAAGGTCCTCTTTGCCATGCTGACAGATGTATCCTTTATCCTGTAATCAACAAGGAGCCAGTGAAGGTTTGTAAACAACTGGGGCATGTGATCAAATTCCTTTTTAGAAAGATGCATCTAGCTGGGGCGGCAAGGGTGTTCTGGACAAAAAACAGCATGGATATAATGGAGACATTGAAGTGCCAGCAAACTGAGGAAACTGTAGCAGATCTCTGATGGTCAATGCAACACTCATCCAAGCGAATATTTATTAAGAGTGATTTAACAGCTTTTAATCAGTTACCAGGTACCAATTGTTAATCTGGGCCTTAACCTGGGGAAGTCTAGGACTATGCCATGTTAAATTAGGCTAAACTAATTTATGTTTGAATAATCCATAGTGAAAGAAGAGATTCGAGTTAGCAATTAGGTGTTCTCTTAACTGGCTACTTTGATTGATTGTGAGGGGCCACCTGGAACGTGGTGTTAAGAAGTAGCTTCAGCCAAATTCTGGGCTCAGTGGAAAAGAGGAAAAACTGACTTTTGCCTGCTATGAGCAAAACAATGGTGGAGTAACAATATGTGTGCTGACAGTAGTCTGGGGCCAAGGTTTGGTCAAATTTATTATGGACAAATAGAAACCTACATATACAAAGATCGGGCCCTGTGGCAGGAGTCGTTCTATAACTATGGGAATATGATGAGGTAAATGAGATGGAAGAAGTGCACAGACAAGAGGGAAGCAGGGGCACTTAGAGCTTTAAATCCAAGGTTTATTACCCAAAATATGAGATAAGAGAGGGCAACAACCAGATTGGGGAAAGAAGTGCTGTCAGATTTTACTAAAGGGGTGAGTTATCAATGAAAGATTTTTTTTAATGCAGTGACTTGGGTCATGTTGCTTCAGACCCAGCATTTTGGTCCTGGCACTTGATGGTAATGGATACAAAGGTGACACAAGAGAAGGATGTCATGGTCAGTACATAAAAGACAGAAAAGCTTGGTTCAAGGTTTTCCAACTTTTCTTGAGAGTAAGTATTTTCATAATGTGAGTTTGCAGTATTATTTAATAATAGTTAATTCTGTTAGGAGGATAAGAAAAACAAATGGGATGGATGAAATTCAAAGCATGTCAAATGGCTTGCAAGATGTAGATAAAATTAATTAGATGGGTTAAGTATAGATAGTAAGTTATCTATAAAAGATATATTAAAAATAGATACAATAGGGGCACCTGGGTGGCTCAGTTGGTTAAGTGTCCAGCTTTTGGTTTCAGATTAGGTCATGATCTCATGGTTTGTGAGTTCAAGTCCCACGTCAGGCTCCATGCTGACAGTGTGGAGCCTGCTTGGATTTCTCTCTCTGCCCCTCCCCACTCTCTTTCTCTCTCTCTCTTTCTCTCATACTCTCTTTCTCTCTCAAAAATAAACTTTAAAAAAATAGAATAGTTGGAATATACAATAAAAAGGATAGAACAAAAGTTTTATACATACATACACACACACACACACAAACACACACCTTTACAGAAGGTAAAAGGACCTAGAGACACAAAATATTCACAATATGCTACATAAATCTGAGGGATGTGAAACCCTCAGTATTCAATCCCGAGCACTCAGTATTGAAGTGCTTACTATTAAGTGGGCCACTCATTGATGATATCATTCTGATTCTATGTTACCTCTCCCCAAAAAACGTTGCTCAGCAGGCTAGTTGGTATGCTGTATTCTTTTTCTTGCATCCCTCAAGCATGTGTTTGTCCCAGTTCCCTTCCATCTTCTAAGCCCCTTTTGCTTAAACCTGACACTGATCTCCACTGATGCCATCAGTGGAGAGGTTAATATGGGAGAAGGACAAGAAATATGAACACCATAACCCAGAATGCATATAGTGTGATCCTTCCATCCATTCAAAACTTTAAATATGTCGCTTCATTTTTCCTGGCTTACATAGAATCTGATTAAAAATGTGCTGTATAGTTGACCCTTGAACAACAGGGTTTGAATTTCCTGGCTCCACTTATATGCACTTTTTTTTTTATAAAAGTACAGTACCATAAGTGTATTCTCTCTTTATTATGATTGTTAATGTTTTATTATTTTTTAAATGTTTATTTATTTTAGACAGTGAGAGAGAGAGCATGTGCATGAGCAAGGGAGGTGGAGAGAGAGTAGGCCCTACACTGTCAGCACAGAGCCCAATGCATGGCTCAATCCCAGGAACTGTGAGATGATGAACTGAGCTGGAATCAAGAGTCATATGCTTAAAAGCCTGGGCCACCCAGGCACCCCCCGCTTTATAATTTTTTTAAGTAACATTTTTTTCTCTAGTTTACTATTTGTTATTATTATTTTTATTTGAGAGAGAGAGAGAGAGCACACGTGCAAGTGGAGGAGTGGGGCAGAGGAAGAGAGAGAGAGAATCTTAAGTAGACTCTATACTCAGTGCAGACTCTGAAATGGGCTTGATCCCACAATCCTGGGATCATGACTTGAGCCAAAACCAAGAGTTGGATGTTCAACCAACTGAGCCACCCAGATGCCCCTAGCTTACTTTATTGTAAGAATACAGTATATAATACAAACAACACATAAAATATGTTTATGTTGTTGATAAGGCTTCTAGTCAACAATAGTCTATTAGTAGTTAAGTTTTGGGAGAACCAAAAGTTATACATGGATTTTCAACTACACAGAGGGGTCCGTGCCCCAAACCCTCATGTTGTCCAAAGGTCAACTGTACCTGTACTATAACTCTTATGTAATGTTCTTTTTTGCTCCGACTTGAAGATTTTCTCTTTATCTCTGGTTTTCAGTAGTTTGAATATGATATATATATGGTATTGTATTTACTTTGTTTGGTATTCCCTGAGCTTCTTGGATCTGTAGCTTAGTATATTTTATTAATTTTGGAAAATCCATCATATCATCTAACATTTCTTTTGTTTGATTCTATCTTGTTTTCCTGGGATTCTAATTACAAATATGTTATACAATCTGATATTGACCCACAGGTCTTGGATGGTCTATTCCATTTTAGAAACTTTTTTTTCCTCTTTGTATTTCAGTTTGTGTAATTTCTATTCTCCTATCCTCAAGTTCACTAATTCTTTTCTTGGCTGTTTCAAATCTACTGAGAAGCCTTTCAAAGGAATTCCTCATCTCTATTAGTGTGTTTGTCATTTCTAGCATTTCATTTGATTGTTTTTTTTTTTTATATCAAGCTAAAGCTTTTAACACATTAGTTGTAGTTATTTTAACTTCTTTGTCTGACAGTTCCAATATCTGGGCCATATCTGCGTTTATTAACTGCTGTGTTTTTTAAGAAGAGTGTTGTTTTTGCCTTCTTTGTGGTAAATTTTGATCGAAAACTGAGCATCTTATGTAGGAAGTAGTAGTCATGCCTGAAAGTGGACACGCCTCTTGTTTTGTTAGCCCTTTAGTGTAAGGGTGCTGAAACAGCTGGGAGTTGAGCTGGGTTTGTGTTTTATTGTTCCTGGGGGTTACCTTTAGTGCACCTTCAGTACAGGGTTCAAATTTTGCTAGTTTATCTTGTGCTTAGGCTGGGGGCTGTTTTGCTGGAGTCTTTCCCCCCCTCAGCTTTAGGTCTTCCGCTTGGGCCTGCACCTTGGGAGCTCCCCCATGCTATTGCTCTCCCCTTAGCAGTAGACTGCTATTACCTGTTACTCAGAGCTTGCTAGCCTGAAGGTGGGGGTGGGGAGTTGAGACCTCTGGTTCAATCTCAGTCTTAGAGGCTTTGTTTCTAGGTCATAGGGCTTGGGATCTCTCAGTGTTCTTGCCCCTAACCCAAGAGTAGGGCAACTCTAAAGGACCAAAACATTTTCCTGTTCCTCTCCTAAGAGCAGAAGTTTGTTTGCTTGTTTGTTTGGTCTTTTCTCCCAGCTGTATGGGTGCCCTGTAGGTGACAGGGTTTGGTTACCCTTCCCCCAGTGGCTTAAGGCTTTTATTCCTCAAGGGAAAGGGGACTAGATCGGCCTTTGTGTCTTTCGAGCAGTGAGCAATGCAGCAGCTGCGGTTCCCCTCTCCCAGGTCTGTACTTTCTCTGCTTCTTCTACCTCCAGTTTCTTGGGGATACTGACCAAGATTCTTAGAGAAAAGCCCATAAATGTATGCAAATTCCTCTGGTCTCTGCGGCTTCTAGGGGTTGTATAATTTTTAAAACAGTTTATTTAATTTATTTATGTTTTCATTCATTCATTCACTCATTCATTTAGTAGGTTCCACACCCAAGTTGGGGCTCAAATTCATGACCCTAAGTTCAAGAGTCACATGCTCTACCGGCTAGCCAGCCAGGTGTGCTGGGATTATATAATTTTATGCTGGCTCACACTCAGCCCTTAGCAGTCCAGTAAACATTTTTAGCTAAAATAAATTCTTCTTACTAGATTGCATGGTTGGAATCTCACATCTGCCCTGGGAAGGCAAGTGCTTGCGACCCATCTCTTCTTGGACATACTCGCTTTTTGTTAGATTTTGGGTTAGCTGACTCCCCTGCAGCCTTAACTATCTGAAGCATTCAAGATGTGATTTTGCAGATTACCCAGCTTTTTCTGTTGTAGAGGCGGGGATGATCTCTTCCCAACTCTCTACATTCTGAGTGGAAATTTTTCATTGTATCCCAAGGGTGTTAACCTACCCCAGTTCTTTCCCCTTGATTCTCATTGTATCTTTTAAATTGATTTAATATAATATGAGGCTTGAACATTTTAATTTGATCTGTGAGCTTCTTTGTTCCTTAACATCCATGAGACTTTGCCTGGTAAAGTACTTCTAGGCTCTCACTGCATCAGAGTAATTTTCCACACAGCAACTATTAGCTTTGTGTGGACAAGACTCCTCTCCGTTGAAATTATTTCCTGAGATACTGAGTTTTGCACTGGGGTATTTTTACTCATGAGTTTATAGATGTATTGAAGAGTAATGCACTTTGCTACATTTTCACACATAAAACAATTCATCATTAAGACAATCTCTATAGTTGAGTGAGCCAGTTCCTTATAATAAATCTTATTAGAGATAGATAGATAGATAGATAATTTGTTCTATTTTTCTGTTTCTCTGGAGAACCCAGACTATACAATTATATACCCTGGATATAACCATATAATAGGTTATATTATTATTACATCTAGATTTAACTTTGATCTCTCTATCTACTCCTGTGACATAGCACATATCTCCAGTTAGACTACGAGCATCGTCCTCCATATTCCCATGAACATTTGAGTGGAGCATCCATTACTGTCACATTTAATACAAGTTGACATATATAATTACATACTTTATGTTTGCATCTCCATTATTATGTTGATTTTTGAAGGAAATGGGCTTCCCTTATTTGTCTTTTTTTTTTTATCTCCAGTATTAATATGGTCATTAAGAAATTCAGTGGGGGTACCTGGCTGGCTCAGTTAGTACAGTGTGCAACTCTTGATCTTGAAGTTGTGAGTTTGAGCCCCATGTTGAGTTTACTTAAAAATAAAATCTTAAAAAAAGAAATTTAGTGAATGTTTACAAACTGACCTATATATAATATCTGCTAAGAAAGTTGTTTGGATCCTGTGGGACTGTGTATGTGACTGGGTATCATAAACTGGAAAGTGCTTCTCGGATATTGGTTATTATTATAAATTAGCTTTGGTGGAAGGGCTAAGCTAATAATATGATTTTCATTTATATCAGTGATTCTATGACAAAGTAATTACAAGAGCAATCACTTTTATGCATTGAATGCTTCTATAGCATAATGGCTGGTACATAGTGCTTTTGGTTATGGTTACCTGAGGTATAGAGTCACTTGCTCTTATCAGATCTCTGGGCCTTGAGTGTTGTATTCCTTGGCTCTGATCTTCCTATTCTGCCCAGATCTTGTCAACTCTCTTTTCCCTGCAGGAACTGAAGGCTGCTTTTGTTCTTCTGAATGCTGCTGAAGTGAAGCTCTACCCAGGGCTGACCATCCAGAATATGAGGCTGAAACTGATTTCTCCAGTGATGACATCCTCACTTATGTCCTCTCTACCGGACCCAAAACTGCTGAATGTTGGTATAAATTAAGATTAAACCAAGACTTTTTGGCAGAAATTGACAAGTCGATTCTAAAATTTATATGGAATCGCAAGGGACCCAGAATAGCCAAAACAATTTTAAAGCAACTAATAAAACTGGAGAACTCATACTTCGTGATTTCAAATTTTGCTATAAAACTGTAGTTATTAAGACAGTGTGGTATCGGCGTAAAGATAAACATATAGATCAATGAAATAGAATTGATAGTCTAGAAAAACTTACATTTATGGAATTGATTTTTGATGAGAGTGTCAAGACAATCCAGTGGGGGAAAAATAGTCTTTTCAACAAATAGTATTGGGACAGCAGGAGATCCATATACAAAAGAATGAAATGAAACCCTTACTTCACTCTTACAAAAATTGGTTCAAAGTGGATCAAAGACATAAATGTAAGAGCTCAGACTATAAAACTCTTAAGAGAAAATATAGACCTAAGCCTTTGTGATCTTAGATTTAGGCAATGATTTCTTAGATATGACACCAAAAGAATAAATGACAAGAGAGAAAAATTTTACAATTGTACTTCATCAAAATTAAAACCTTTGTGCTTCAAAAGACACCATCAAAAAAGTGAAAAGACCAGAAAAAATGAAAAGACAAATCACAGAAGGGAAGAAAATATTTATAAATCATGTATCTGATAAAGGAATTATGTCTAGAATGTATAAAGAACTCTTACAGCTCAACAATTAAAACAAAAATAACCCAGTTCAAAAATGGGCAAAAGAATAGACATTTCTTCAGAGAGGATATACAAATGGCCAATATACATGAAATCATACTCAAAATCGTTTGTCATCAGATAAACGCAAATTAAAATGCAGTGAGATACTATTTCAGACCAACGAGGCTGGCTATAAAAAAAAAGAAAATAGCAGATGTCAGGAAGGATATGGAAAATTTGCAACAATCATTAAATTGCTGGTAGAGTTCTAAAATGGGGCAGCCATATTAGAAAACATTTTGGCGCTTCCTCAACATGTTAAACATAGATTTACCGTAAGACACAGTCTTTGTACACGTATGTATATACCAAAGAGAATTGAAAACTAAGTCTATAGAAAAACTTGTACACAAATATTCGTGGCATCATTATTAATAATAGCTCAAAGATTGAAACAACCCAAATGTCCACCAACTAGAGAATGGATAAACAATGTTGTAAATCCGTGAAGTAAAATATTATTCAGCAAAAAAAGGAATGAAGTATTGACACATGCTGCAACATGGATGAGCCTTGAAAACATTATGCTAAGTGAAGGAAGGTTATGAAAGGCAACATACTGTATGATCCCATTTGTATGAATTGTCCAGACTGGGCAAGTAGAGAGAGACACAAACTAGATTAGTGATTTCTAAGGGCTGATGGGAGAGGGAAATGGGGTGTGACTCTTATTTGATCTGAGGTTTCTTTTTAGGGTGATGAAAGTGTTCTGGAATTAGATATTGGTGATGTTTACACAATTCTATGAATATACTAAAGCCTGCTGAATTGCATACTTAAAAGGCTAAATTTTTTATGTGAATTATATCTCAATAAACCTATTAACAAAAAAAAAAGATTAAGCTGAGATTTCCTTTTATTCCTTAGGGCGCTTGGATTAACACTTCCATAAGAGTTAGTTCTGAAGTTGTGTTCATTCACTAGACTTTGCCTTGCTCCCCCACACCCCTACTTCCCAGACCTGATGCTGAGGTCCCCATATACTTTATTGGCATGCCTGTATCAGAATAGATTAAGGAAATATTATTTTGTCAGCCAGCAACAGTATTTTCAGACTCCTGGATGAAATACACACTATTAAGCTGCAGCAATATGTTTAAATCCATATCTAAACCCTTCAATATATTGATTACACAGGGGATTTTTTTTTAACCCATCAATGTCACTAGGTCAGATATCTGGAATAATTAAGAGATGGACATGTAATAGTGTTTGCATAAAAAGTGAACCTATTTTTTAAAGATTTTATTTTGATCATTAAAATTCGCTACACACTGCTACTTCACTATGATTGATTGCCCTGAAGAAATTTATCTTTCAAGAAACAAATATAATATTAAACGGAGGAAGGTAACTTGTCACTGTTTGAAAGTCCTTCAAGTTGGTTTTTAAAATAAAGACTAAATTTGCTCCCTTTTCTGAGCTGTGTACCCACCAGGAGACTTGGGGGGTAAAGTATAATCATGTGGAATTCATTTGTAAAATGTCCTGGAATTTCTACCCCACTATTCAGCATCCTTTATTTCAACAATAGAGAATATAATATCATGATTTTTCTACTTGAAAAATACAATTTGAATCAGAAATAAATGATACTGCACATCATCAGGCATATCCGGAAGGCTATAACTTGAACAGTAAACCTGTTTAAAATGTACACTAGACTCCTAATTTCTCTTTCGGTCTTCTGAGGCCTGTGGCTAAATCCCGTTCTACATTAAAAACACTAACCACATTCTCTACTTATCTGACAGACTGCAAAACAGTGGAGAATAAAAATTCTGCTTGAATATCATGTCTTCACTGTACATACAGCAGCCACACACACAATGATGGTCAGTAATGACTAAAATATGGCACTAAATACAATCCCCTCCATGTGAATTGAATTAATTGATTTATTAGGTGCAAAGTAGCCAGGTGGATTTAAGCTAATTAAGAATTTGATTGCTAATTGCCGACAACGGGGGATTTAAAAAAATGAGTAAGTTCAATAAGGGATATACTTGTAGCCCATACAAACTACAGGCTTCCTCTAGTGAGGAAAGCAATAATAAGAATATAGTGGTAGTAAGTATAATGTCTGAGCAGAAATAAAACAGCCTAATTTCTCAGCAATCCATGAATGTTTCTGATTAATGTCACCCCCTCTTAGAAGATAACCCAGAGGAAAACCACGCAAGACACACAATAAAGAACATGTAAAGTTAAGAAGTGTCCTCAAAAGATAGACATATGAACTGTAAAACTAATTAGTCAGAATGACCAGCCCTACTAAAGGAATGACATGGACTACTCGAATATTTCATTTTACATTTCCGTATTCATTTATATATCCATCCTATACACTCATTTACCAACCTATCTAATCATTCATTCAAAGTTTGTTAAATGTCTTATGTGTACTTTTATAATGTGCTTCTTTGTGATACTATATATTAAGGATGTCAACATGCTAATAAAAGCACACCAGAACCATTTTCCCCCAAACATTTATTTAGTACTCATTATGTGCTATGCAATATGCTAAGTACTTCACAAACATAATCACCTTTAATTCTGGCAAAACTAAGATGAAAAAACAGAAGCTTAGACATGTTATAGGTACAAAAACAGATCTGGTAAGTAGTACAACTGGAGCTGAAACACAAGCAGTTTGTCTCCAGTGCTGTCATACTTATTCCCCTACACTGCTGCCTTTCCACAAACCTTTTTAACGGCTATATCATATTTCAGTATTTTGATGTACTATACTTAGGTTTTTTGGCTATTAAGTAAATATTGCTGTAGTGAGCATATTTCTTTAGCAGTTTATTCACTTTTCTGATTATCTCTTGCCCATATGGAGAAATGTCAATGTGGATGCTTTGCCTATTTCTAAATTGGGTTAGCTTTTTGTCATTGAGTTGTAGTTCTTTAATCTAGATGCAAATTCCTTATTGGATATAAGCTTTGCAAATATTTTTTCCCATCATACAAGTTGTCTTTTCACTTTCTTGATAGTGTTTTTTTGAAAGAACTTATATGAATTTGGAGTCTTACTTTAGGTCTTTGATGACTTTTGAGTTAATTTTTGTATATGATAAGAGGCAATGTGTTCTTTTATATGTGGCTTTCCAGTTACTCCAGTATGATTTTTGGAAAGATTCTTCTTTTCCTATTGAGTCATCTTGGCATCCTGTCTAAAATCAGTTGACCATAGATACATGGACTTATTTCTGGAAACTTCATTCTATTCCATCGATCTATATGTTTATCCTTATATCAGTACCACTGTATCTTGATTACTTTGTAGTAAGTTATAAAATTGGGAAGTGTGAATTCTTCAACCTTGTTCTTCTTTTTAAAGATTGTTTTGACTATTCTAGGTCTCTTGCCTTTCCATATGAATTTCAGGATTAGCTTGACAATTCATACAAAGAAGTCAGCTGTTATTCTGGTAGGTATTATGTTGAATCTGCAGATCAGTTTGGAGAATATTGCCAACTTAACAATATTAAGTCTTCCAATCCATGAACATGGACTGTTTTTCTGTTTATTAGATCATCTTATATTTCTTCCAACAATGCTTTTTTTACTGTTGGAGTATAAATTTTGTAATTGTTTGGTTAAATTAATTCCTACGTATCTTATTCTTTTTGATGCTAATATAAATAGGATTATTTTCTTAATTTCATTTCCAAACTGTTTATTGTAACTGTAAAGAATACAATTGATTTTTGCATATTCATCTTGTGTCCTGTAACTTTGCTGAACCCTTTTATTAGTTCTAACAGTTTTTAGTGGATTCTTTAGGATTTTCTATATATAAACTCATGCCATCTGTGAATAGAGATACTTTTACTTTTTCCTTTCCAGTCTGTACATGTTTTATTTCATTTTCTTGCACAATTGTCCTGGCTTGAACCTTCAGTACAATGTTGACTAAGGCTGGCAAAAGGATATATAGACAAAGCATCCACATTGACATTTCTCCATATGGGCAAGAGATAATCAGAAAAGTGAATAAACTGATATATCCTTGTCTTATTCCCAATATTAGAGGGGAAGTATCCAGTCTTTCAACATTAAGTATGATGTTAGTTGTGGATTTTTTATAGATGCCCTTTATTATCTTGAGTAAGTTCTCTTCTCTTCCTAGTTTATTGAGTGTCTTTATCACAAAAGAATGTTAGAATTTGTCAAATGCTTTTTCTGTGTTTAATGAGATGATCATGTGGGTTTGTTTTTTAGTCTGTTGATATGGTGTGTTACATTTATTAATTTTTGAATGTTAAACAAACATTGTATTTCTGCAATAAATCCTACTTGGTTGTGGTGTATAATTCTTTTTATATGGTATTGGATTTGGTTTGCTGGTATTTTGTTGAGGATTTTTGTATCAATATTTATAAGAGATGTCAGTCATTGTCTTTTGTCTGCTTTTGGTATCAGGGTAGTACTGGCCTCATAGAGTGAATTGGAAAGTAATCCCTCCTCTTCTAATTTTCAGAAGAGTTCATAAAGAATTGGTATTACTTATTTATTTTTTTGTATAGCAATTATACTTTATTTTTTTAATAGTTTATTGTCAATTGGTTTCCATACAACACCCAGTGCTCTTCCCCACAAGTGCCTTTCTCCATCACCACCACTTCTTCCCTCCCCCCGCCTTTCCCTTCAACCCTCAGTTCATTTTCAGCATTCAATAGTCTCTCAAGTTTTGC
>NC_043712.1:50719931-50722009 GCF_006229205.1 Suricata suricatta | reverse complement strand
AATGTCTGGGATTGTGATGCCTCCTGTTTTGGTTTTCTTCTTCAATATGACTTTGGCTATTCAGGGTCTTTCGTGGTTCCATATGAATTTGAGGATAGTTTGTTGTAGCTTTGAGAAGAATGTTGGTGCAATTTTGATGGGGATTGCATTGAATGTGTAGATTGCTTTGGGTAGTAATGACATATTCACAATGTTTATTCTTCCCATCCATGAACAGGGGATGTGTTTCCATTTCTTGGTGTCTTCTTCAATCTCTTTGATACGTTTTCTATAGTTTTCATCATATAGGTCTTTTACATCCTTGGTTAGGTTTACTCCTAGGTATTTGATGGTTTTTCGTGCAATCATGAATGGGATCAGTTTCGTGATTTCTCTTTCAGCTGCTTCCTTTTTGGTGTATAGGAATGCAACCGATTTCTGTACATTGATTTTGTACCCTGCAACTTTACTGAATTCATTGATCAGTTCTAGAAGGCTTCTGGTGGAGTCTGCAGGGTTTTCCATTTAGAGTATCATGCCATCTGGAAAAAGTGAAAGTTTGACTTCTTCTTTGCCAATTCTGATGCCTTTTATTTCCTTTTGTTGTGTGATTGCTGATGCTAGGACTTCCAGCACTATGTTAAACAGCAGTGGTGAGAGTGGACACCCCTATCGTGTTCCTGATTAACCCAATCATCCTTTAGTAGGGTGATTTTTAATCTCCACATTTTTGGAGATTTTCCAGCCTTTTTCCTGTGGTTCACTTCAAGTTTCATAGCATTGTGATCTGAAAGTGTGCATGGTATGATCTCTATTTGTTTATACTTATGGAGGGCTGCCTTATGCCCCAGTATGTGGTCTGTCTTGGCGAATAGGCCATGTGCACTCAAAAAGGTGAATTTCCTATCTTCAGGATGCAGAGTTCTAAATATATCTATGAGTTCCATCTGTTCCAATGTGTCATTCAGGTCCATTGTTTTCTTAGTGATTTTCTGTCTGGTTGATCTATCCATTGCTGTCAGTGGAGTATTAAACCCCTGCAATTAGCACATTTTTGTCCATAAGATTGTTTCTTTCTGTGATTAATTGTTTTATGTATTTGGGTGCTCCCGAATATGGCGCATAGATATTTATAATTGTTAGCTCTTCCTGATGGAAAGATTTTTTAATTATTATATAATGTCCTTCTTTCTCTCTTGTTACTGTCTTTAATTTAAAGTCCAGTTTGTCTGATAGAAGTATGGCTACTCTGGCTTTCTTTTGGCTTCCATTCGCATGACAGATATTTCTCCATCCCTTTACTTTCAACCTGAAGGTATCTTCAGGTCGAAAATGAATATCTTGTAGACAGCAAATAGATGGGTTGTGCTTTTTTATCCATTCTGCTACCCTGTGTCATTTGGTTGGAGCATTCAGTCCATTTCATTCAGTGTTATTATTGAAAAATGTGGGTTTAGACTCATTGTGTTCTCCCTAGAATTCATGTTTATAGTGGTGTCTCTGGCACCTTGTATTCTTTGCAACATTTCCCTCATACAGTCCCTCTTAGGATTTCCTGTAGGGCTGGTTTGGTGATCATGAATTCTTTCAAATTTTGTTTATTTGGGAACACTTTTATCTCTCCTTCTATTTTAAATGACAGGCTTGCTGGATAAAGGATTCTTGGCTGCATGTTTTTTCTGTTCATCACCTTGAAGATTTTCTGCCATTCCTTCCTGGCCTGCCAAGTTTCATTAGATAGGTCTGTAACCACTCTGATAGGTTTCCCTTTGTATGTGAGGGCCGTTTTCTCCCTAGCTGCTTTCAGAATTCTCTCTTTATCTTTATATTTTGCCAGTTTCACTATGATATGTTGTGCCAAAGGCCGATTCAAATTGCGTTTTAAGGGAGTTCTTTGTGCCTCTTGAATTTGAAAGTCTATTTCTTTTCCCAGATTTGGGAAATTCTCAGTTGTAATTTGGTCTAGTATCCCTTCAGGACCTTTCTCTCTGCCTTCCTCTTCAGGAATTCCTATGATACGAATGTTGTTCCATTTGATTGTATCACTCAGATCTCGAATTCTCCTTTCCTGCTCCTGGATTAATTTCTCTCTCTTTTTT
>NC_043712.1:50683136-50719831 GCF_006229205.1 Suricata suricatta | reverse complement strand
GGTCTCGGAGGCTGCTCTCAGAGGGTTCGCCTTGGTGTCTGCAGAGATTAGATAGGCGCACGCCAAGCTCTGCTGGAACTATGCACTGTAGGCCACTCTAATGAGTCCGATCTCCTTGTGCCAAGGTTGAGCTGAGTTGTATTTTCAAGGCCCACCTTGGTTCAAAGTTCCATTCCATGCACTTTTATGCTTCCACAGATGAGATGTATTTGCTTTGGTGGCTGGCTTCTTAGGCGGAGGAATCAGTTTGTCTTGGCTAAGGCAGGGATTTTCCCCTGAGGGAGATGCACAGCAGGAGATGAAGTGCGACCAGTCACAGACACAACTGTGATTCCCAACCCTCAGCCAGGATCGTGATTGCATTGGGGAAGAAATAAGTTTCTCTTTGCCACGCGCAGCTGTTGCCCTAGGCGCTATGCGCTGCTGGAAATGAGCTGGAAGCTCCTGTAGCCTGAGCGCGCACCCAGGCCTCCACGACTGCCAACTCCCTGCCAGCATCGCGTAGATGTGGGGGCTATTTTTTCCCCTATTGGTACCCAGGATTCGGGATTCCCACGGCCAATGCTTGGGGCGAGATGCAAGGTGGAAATGAGTTGTGTGTTCCCACTCCCAAAACCGAGGTCGAAGTGAGCGCCTCTGGCGCTGCCACTGCCATGGCCGCTGACCTCCCTCCGAGATGGCGCAGGGCTGGAAGCTGTTCTTTCCCTTGCACCACCTGGGTTCAGGATTCGGGCTACCCAGCAGTTATATATGGAGTCAGTTTCTCTCTCCAAGCATGGTTAATCGTTCTTTACCTCTTCCCCAGAGACAGTAGTATGAGCCTGTTCAGTCTCTCTGTCTCTTCCCTTTGTCTTCGGGCTCCGCTCGCTTGCCCCGTGTTGGGCTGGGGCTCCCACCTCCCCTGCCCCTCTCGGCCTGGCCCGTTTTCCAATCTCCCCAGTTCGCACTCACTCACTCAGGTATCTTTGAGGTTGTCTTCTTTCTGGAGTCCCTATTTTCTCCTTCCGCTCTTGCAGATGAGAGTAATGTCCTTCTCAGTTCGACAGATGGGGCAGATGAAGTTTACAGAGCTCCCTTCCTCTCTGCCGTCTTGGCTCCTTCCTCCGGAATTACTTCATTAAATAGTTACTCTTGAAGCCATCTGATTATTTGAGATCTGGAAGTGGAATTACTGTGTCAAAGATATAGACATTTACAAAACTTTTTATTGAGCTAAACTGCTAGATTAGGAGTGCCATTTCATACTTCCGCTAGCACTGCATAAGCTAGCACATTGTTTTGCTCATAGTAGACTCTCATGAAATGTGTGTCGAATTGAATTTTATAGATAACTGGTTACCTCTCAGCCCTGAAAACCAACATACAGTAGTATCTCAATCAAGTAATTGTTCTCAATACTAGTACTTATTTAAAAAGATTTTATGTCTTGTTTATAATAATTAAAATTTTGTGGGATTCCTATATTGATTTCAGACCAATTTCAATCGGAATGAAATTTATATTCTCTAGATCCATCTTATTTTATTTTTTTTAATGTTTTAATTTATCTTTTAAGTAATCCCTATATCCAACTTGGGGCTTGAACTCATAACCCTGAAATCAAGAGTGGCATGCTGTACCAACTGAGACATCCAGGCACCCCTCGATCCAGCTTATTTTAGAGTTAAATGAGTATTAAACACCTGTATCTGCCTAATACTTTCATACTGTAGAGTCTTTCTACCTACAGTAGAGGTAGTAGAGCTAAAGTGGAAACATTTACATGATATACTAAATGTGAATCTGAAAACAAGCTCAGTTCATTATGCTATTTTTGCTAACACATTTGGATAAGGATTTATAGTTTTATAAATTATGAATATTGGAGCACCTGGGTGGCTCAGTTGGTTAAGTGTTTGACTTTGGCTCAGGTCATGATCCTCCAGTTCTTGGGTTTGGGCCCTGCATCGAGTTCTGTGCTAACAGCTCAGAGCCTGAAGCATGTTTCAGATTCTGTGTCTCCCTCTCTCTCTGCCCCTCCCTTGTTTGCACTCTGTCTCTCTCTCTGTCTCAAAAAATAAATAAACATTAAAAAATAATAAATAAATAAAATTATAAATATTTATAAAAAATACTTGGCAGATTCTTGTATCATGCTTATCTTAGATAAGAAATTTCATATTTCCATTACAACTTTTCATGAGTATTCTGGATTCATTTTGCACATGGATGAATTTATGTACCTACTTCTATTCAATTTTTTTCAGCTTTATGGAGACGTAATTGACATGTAACATTGTGAAAGTTTAAGGTATACAAGGTGGTGATATAACGCTTATTTAAATTTAATCTTGATTATATACTAAGAGTTTTCTGACTGAGACACTTGAAATCAACATAAAATGTGGATGTTAATTGTGGAATGTAGCAAATCTGCGCTATATGTCTTGCCCATTAACCTTAGAGTTCATTCTCTTGATGTACTCTCTTGACTGAGAGATGCTCCTCCTCTTTGTGAAAGGTCTTGAAACTCATCACCCACTGTCCACCTAAGTCCACTTTAAACCTGCCAGATCCAGGTCAGTGTTTTCCTTCTCTGATGCTTGTCTTTAAAGTACTAGGAAAGACAACTCATAATAATGTAAGACATATTCCATTCAGGTTGGTCCCAGTGAAGGTTTAGACAATGAGTTAAATATATTCTTCTTTAATCACTCTGGTTACAGAAGCTTATATTACTTAAATGGCATTCTCGGCACTAGTCATTGTAAGTCTTGCTTCATTACATTTTGAGTATCTTATTTTCCTTCTCTTTGATTGCCTTTTACTTTGGTGGTTGTTTATGGCCCTGCTGCACTCATTCATTTCTTTATTTAAGAGTTCACTGGGTTTCTATCTGATCTTATCTTCAGTGTCACCTTCCCACCTCTTGCTGGTTGATTTAATATTCACAGTGACATTATCTCCAACTCTCTAAGTTGTGAATTCACATCCAACTTAGAGCAAGATTCTTCATGATTATACAAAAATATCGCCAGTCTAAGTAGCAGAAAGTGTTAAATTCTGGTTTTATTTCTTTTGTTGTGATTGGTTCCTTACCACTTCCATCCCACTTCTGTGTGTGTGTGTGTGTGTGTGTGTGTGTGTATTTTAAAGTCTCCTAGGTTTTACAGAACTTACTAAACACATATGTGTAGTTTTCTTCTCTTAACTTTAATTAACCATTCTTTAATTTTAGGTGCTAAAGAAGCAATTATTTCATATTTATTTTCAAATATAATTATTTTTGAAGTGTATAGCTTCTCTGTCACATTCACTGAAGAGTTCATTGGAGATGTGGACCCAAACCTTTATATCACATGTAGGCTCAAAGTACCGTGACAGATGTGCTTAGAGTATGCATACTTTCCTTTTCTTAGCTAAGTTGTTTTGGTTGGAAGTAAGAGAAACTAATTGCTTAAGTAGTAAAGGGAATTAATTAAAAGGATGTGGGAGTGTCTGAAAGTACCTAAAGACAGCTGGCCTACCCAGGACTAAACACAGAACCTGTAGAGCCACCAGGCATTCACACAAGCATGACTGTCCTACACTTCTTAGCTCTGCTTCTCTCTGTCCATCTCCAGGTCAGCTGTCTCTGGCTCTTGGGGTATATGATAGAAAAGGCTGATCCCAAAGCTCCTGAATTTTCTGTATCTCACTCCTATTTCCAGGTCTCTGTGAAAATAATTTGATCGGCCTCATTTGGATCAAGTGTTCATCCTGGTTCATATGTGACAGGAGTCCATACCAGCCTGTGAGTAGGGAGAGATGGAGTAGTTCTCAACAGAAAGTGTCACATAAGCTAGACGCACACTCTTTGTGTTTGCTTGGTGTACCAGTTAGGTGCTAATTCTTGAAGTACAGAGAGCCATCATTTAATAGACAATAAGCCATACCTGGTCTCCTTCAGAAATGTGTATAAGGTCGAGGCTTCATCCATATGATGGTGTTTGTTCTCTTAATTGCATTTCATCTACCATGTGCGCACTTACCCCAAGGAGTCTCTTGGGCTCCTCCTTTTATTCATTTATATTCCCTTTCCAGATATAAGGGAAATCATAAATCATTTGAAGAATTTTCTGATTCATACATTCCTAGATAGAGATAAGTAGAAGGAATGGAACTGCCCTAGTGAGATTCAGTTTCATGCTTTTCAAAGTTGATATGGGTATTATTTCTCCAGTAAGCATTCCTAATGTTCTCAATAATACCAGCTGTTGTGATTTTCTTACTAACATGGTCTTTGGTGAATTGCACTCTCTGGCTTGTTACAGTATGTCTGTGTGACAATGGAAAGTTTTCTATAGCCATGAAAATGGGCTTGAATTTGGAGATAAGGTTTTCGAAGATGTATCTATTTAGAATCTGGTGATAGCAAGGTCTGTGTTCCCATGTAATGTGTTGCTAGAACTATGTTTTATATTCACTTATTCATTAATCTGTGATTTATTATGATCTTAAAATGAACAAAGCCCTGTTTGGCCTAAAAATAAATAGCAAACTCTTCCACAGGCTGCTTGCAAATCAAGAGAAGAGGAGACTTTAAGGTAAGAGTTTGGAAGATAAAGGACATGATAGAGACTATGTCTTGGGGGTCAAAATTGAAGTGAGCCTATCAGAGTGCACTTAGAAGAGCTGATTTTTAATTATTTCAACAGAAGTATTTTTGCTACCCACTTTTCCTCTATTTTAGCTATCGCTCAATTTAACACTCTCATTCTAACACTTGAAACAATTATTTATGCAACAATTATTTCATTAGTATGCATTCATGGGAGTAAAGGTAAGAAATAAGCTTACCCCTGTTATTTGTGGGGTCTGGGGCAAGAGTACAAATGAGACCCATATATCATCAATCTATTAAATGTGTAATTTAAGATTATATATTAAACTTAAAAATTTTAAGTTAACATTTTTATTTCAAATATATTTTACAGATAATATTAACTTTTATTTAAATCTTATTAGCATTTTTATAAAAATAAAACTATGCTCAATTTTAGCTTTTACAGCCTTCAATGTCCAGCTCAAAAAGGCAGTCAGGATCACACTTCACACTTGCAATGTCTAAGCCTATTCCTATAGATAAGTGTAATTGAAACTATTTGATTTTACAAAACTTTATTTAACTGGCATTTGCAACTGTTGCAAATACTATGTGCCACATTTGTGGTTATCTACAGAACTCTCTGGTACCTAGAAATTTAATTCAAAGGGAAGCCAGTGTTTAGATGCTGGTACTAATGGGAAAGGATGTTTCTTTATGCAACAATCTATTGAATTAATGCTATCTCAGAAGGGTCTGACAATTACTTTGCTATTTCTTTTAAGCATTTTCACCTCTCAAAAATCCTCTCATGTTCTGAAATAAGATTTGCTCTCTGTAGCTGGCAAAGGCATAATCCTCAAACCTTCTTGGTATGTGGAGATAGTCACCCTTTGTTTCATAAAGATATAGGGAAAGAGATGTGGAGAGGCATAGCTCTGGGCCCGAGCGGTATTAATCCCAAGGGATGGGGTGGCAGATATTTATACTTTCAGGTTAAGCAGAGTCAGTACTGACAGCCAGATCTCCAGTGACAAAAACATCACTGGGTTCTTGAATATATTTGTTAGTGTGTGTCTTTGGGATAAAGGGGACCCAGCGCAGGCCTCTTCTGGCTCAAATCTAAGGGCAGTCCTGGCAAGAGAAGCACCAAAACAGGAGATAAGGGTGGCCTGGATATGTCCCACTAGAGTGTGCTCCACAAGGGTCCCAGTTTCTCTGTGTATTATGCTCTACTATAAGCCAAGCCTAGAATATTTTCAGGCTCCTAGATACCAGAGAAACATTTGTCGTAGGAATGCATGGCTGAGTGTATGACTTGTACACTGGTAGTGAATAAAGCTTGACCATTCCAAACACTGACAGGTCAGGTGTAACCATTCAGCTGGCAGTGTCTTTTCATGCCATGATTCTTACCACACTTTTTAAGTAACAGTTAGAGGACTCTCTTGATCATATTGATGCAAAAATGACTAGTTTGGCCGCTTCATATCTTAAATGTGAAGTTCTCTGGCCAGACTTGGAGGACTTCTCTAGGCATCACACTACATGGAAACCATAGTCCAAGCTCTACTTTGATATAGGCTGATATACTTAGTGATGCTGGTAGCGTGCTGCACGGGCCCATCTGAAAGGTGCCTTATAAGCGCACTGTGCTCCGCATATGTAAGTGAGGCACTGCTCAGTTGTTTCCCTGCTGGGACAACTGTATTGTTTTTAATTGTCTATTTTAATAGGCCTGAATAAAATACTCTTCTGTTTTATTTGATCTGCATCCCCTAGTGGGATTTCTCCCTGCTTTCTTTTTACCACTGTGACAGTTTCCTATTTAGACATTTAGTTCTTTCGACAGGGGCTCTTGATTTTCAATGCCAGTGACTGTTTCCCCGTCTATTGATGTTCACTCCTAGTGGTTCCTGACCTATGGGATCATTTGCAAAAACGGGTTGAGTTTTGGGAGCCTGGGATGAATGAAAGAAATTCCATGAAATAGAAAACAACAACAACAAAATCAAGCACAGGTTTGATTTAATTGACTAAATGAATCTGGATTGATTTTTTTTTTCAAATGTTCGTAGCAGTGATCAGAGGCAACCAGGATTAACCCTAGCTGAACCACACCGAATCTCCACTAGGTAGATACTTTAACAAATGTAGGACCATATTAGAATGACCTTCTGCTTGGATGATTTTCTTCTAGGTTCAGTATTTGGCTGATGTAGGATGATAATGATAAAATATAATTGGGGTAGGAGGCAGGAGATGTGAATTTTAGTACCAACTTTATGACTGTGGCCTTTGTCAGATTATGTGGTTCCTTGTCTAAAAACATAAGCAAGTCAAACTCAGCCCCTCTACCTCTCTGCTTCAGGTTCTATGACTGATGCCAAACATTCTTGGCTCAATATACATGCTATACTTTATTTTCATAGCAGATCTTGACTTCTGCTTTACATCACCTTATCTATTTAAAAAGATTTAAAAGTCCTTTATTTGAAATTGGAGAGGACTGCACTGAAGAATGAGTCTGTGTAACTAAATGTACACAGCCCTCATGACTTACTTTATCATTGGAATCTGTCTAAGAAATGGGTAAAGATTAAGAGATTAGCTTTATAAAAAAACCTTTTGGTGAATTGACTCTATTTTGTGCATATTTGTTATTAATACTGCATTTTTCTGTTTATACTGGTGGTCTCCTTTTGGAAAGACAAAGGCTTTATTAGCTTTGGGAATGGCCCCATTCTGCTAACCCTCTCTTTCACAAATGCCCAATGACTCAATCTGCTTTCCCCTGACAATTGCTGTCCCCACTCCACCACCCAAGGCTAAAATCCTCAGACTATACTGTCTAAGCATCTCCCACCTCACCCCACGCAAGTTGAAGGAGTTCAAAATTCATCCTACCAGGAGCACCTGGGTGGCTTAGTCGGTTAAGCATATTACTTCAGCTCAGGTCATGATCTCACAGTTTGTGGGTTTGAGCCCCACATCAGGCTCTCTGCTGTGGGCACAGAGCCTGCTTCAGATTCTCTGTCCCCCTTCTGTCTGCCCCTCCCCTGTGCATGTTCATGAGCTCTCTTCCTCAAAAACAAATAAACATGAGAAATATATATTTAAAAAAATTCATCCTACCAGTCTCTATGTCTTGGTAGCTCCTGGCACATGACCAGGCCTAGCCAATCACATGTGCCAAAGAGGGAAAATTGGACTTTTCTCCAAACTTTTGCCAGAAATCTCATGAAAGACATGTTCTCTTCTCAGTGGGATACCAGTTATAAGAACAGTAAGCCTAGAGCTGCCCTGAGTCATCCCTCCTGCCATGTGGGCAATTGGCCTGGGAGTGAAACCAACACAGAAAGAAGAAGAGCCAAGAGATGGTGAGTGATGACCAATTCCTAATAATACATTTGAGTCCGGGAGCAGCTATGCCTGACACTCTACTGATTCCTTGAAATTCCCAGTTATGCAAGCCTATGCCTATAAATAGCCATATATTCTAATTCAAGTTGAGTTTCTTTTGCTTGCATAAAAACATTCCTAATGCAATTTCTTAAATTCACTTTATTGTCCTGATTGACTCATTTTTAATTACCTTCTTTACATCTCAGAGGAAATCCCACTGGAAGCTCATCTCTTCTCCTCCACAGCTATCCACCTGTTTCTCCCCCAATTTATAGGCGTAACCACACCTGGTTATCCAGGAGAGTACCTTAACCTATTTCCTGCCTTTTCTCTCCACAACCAGTTGTTGTCATATCCTATAAGCCCTACCATTTAAACATCTCATGGACCCATCTCTTCTAATTAGTCCTTCCTTCTGGGATGCATTTTCTATAATTCATTTAACTTTGAAAAAGGAGGGGAATTTCCATCATCTTCTCTTTACTCTGCCTCAGCCCAAAGAACGGAGGATGTATTTAATTGTGTCAGAACCTTGGGGTGCCTGGGTGGCTCAGTCAATTAGGCATCTGACTTCAGCTCAGGTCACGATCTCATGGTTCCTGGGTTTGAGCTCCACATCGGGCTCTGTGCTGACAGCTCAGAGCTTGGAGCCTGCTTTGGATTCTGTGTCTCCCTCTCTCTCTCTGAGCCTCCCCTGTCTCTGTGTCTCAATAATAAATAAAACATTAAAAAAATTAATTGTGTCAGAACCCTCTTCCCTAGCTCTTCCCACTGGAGAAGGAGTGACTATTCTGATGAATCAGAGACATTTTGTGGGAACACATTTTGCTTATAGACCGTGACCATGCCTAAGTCCACCCTGCCCTGTTCTTTATCCTGCGCCTGTGAGCCATGGGCCCTTTTTGGGGTTTCCCTTGCTCCCTATGTCAGTTCACTTGGGCAGTATCTGCCTCTTTCTCTGTTCCTATGTCTTTACCTCTAAGTGGTTAAGTCAGCTGGGTCTGCTCCTTTCTGTTATCATAGAATAAACTCTAATTTATTTGTATGTCAGTATGACCACTATTTACTTCTCTGGTTATATCTCCCACTCATTCCCTGTATGCAATCTACCCCAGAGCTACTTTGGAGCTTTCCATTCCTCATCATAGCAAATGCTTATATGTTTCTGTGTCTCTCCTACTCTTTTTCCCCTTACCTAGACTTCTTTTTCCATCATGCCACCTTTCCCCATGCCCCAAAAGTCAGCTTTAAATGTCATATTCTTCATGAAGTTTTCCTCAACTCTTAACAGTTAGAATTAATTATCAAGTCTGGACCACCATGTTCACTGCAGCATTATTTACACCATCCATGACATGATAACAGTCTGTTTGTCAATGGATGAATAGAGAAAGAAAATGTGATACCCCCCTGACACACATAAAATGAAATATTACTCCACCATAAAAAAAGGAAATTCTTCTATTTGCAATAATATGGATGAACCTTGAGGGTGTTATGCTAAATGAAATGGTGAAACAAAGAAAGACAAATGCTATATGCTCTCACTTATTTGGTTTTTTTTTTAATTTAGTTTTGATACAGAGAGAGACAGAGCATGAGAGGGGAAGGGGCAGAGAGAGAGAGGGAGACACAGAGTCAAAATCAGGCTCCAGGCTCTGAGCTAGCTGTCAGCACAGAGCCCGACATGAGGCTCGAACCCACAAACATGAGATCATGACCTGAGCTGAAGTTGGACGTTTAACCGATTGAGCCATCCAGGTGCCCCTATATGATCTCACTTATATGTGGAATCCAAAAAAGCATAACCTGTAGAAACAGAGTAGATTGGTAGTTGCCAGGGGCAGGGACAATTGTGGGGGAAATGGGTGAAGGTGATCAAAGAATATAAATTCCAGTTATAAGATGAATAAATTCTGGGGATCTGATATACAGGATGATGACTATAGTCAGTACTATATTACATGCTTCAAAGTTGCCAACAGAGTAGATCTTATTAGTTTTTACAATAAAGAAGGGTAACTGTGAGGTAATGGATGTGTTAATTAACCTTATTGTGGTAATCATTTTGCAATAAGTGCATATATCAAATATTCACATTGTATACTTCAAGCATAATGTTGTATGTCAATTATATCTCCATAAAGTTGTAAAACATAATTCTTATTCCCGTAAGGTACTAGGGCACCTACTTCTTACTTAAATTATACTTAGGTTCTACGTTGTTTTCCAGTTTGGGCATCCATACCAGTGCTTCATACAGGAATGTAAATTCTGTGAGGATCTAAATTGTCTTATTCAGGGCACCTGGGTGGCTCAGTCAGTTAAGCAGCTGATTTAGCCCAGGTCATGTTCTCACAGTTCGTGGGTTCAAGCCCCACATCAGGCTCTGTGCTGATACCTCAGAGCCTGAAGCCTGCTTCCGATTCTGTGTCTCCCTCTTTCTCTGCCTCTCCCCAGCTCACACTCTGCCCCTGTCTCTCTCAAAAATAAAATAAAAGACATTAAAAATTAAAAATTAAGTAAATAGTCTTATTCGTGTTTTTACTTCCTCATCCATAGTATATCACCCTTGCATAAAATGGGTCTTTAAATATAAAATTTTTTTCTCAGAGATTCAGCAAAAAGCCAGGTTGGCTATGGGATTGGTGTGTGTTGGTTTTGCCCAAGTTTTATAGCCAATTATTATTTCCATAAATGAATTTTATCTATCTACCTTTCCTGCCCTATATCCTCAGCCATTCCCATTACCTCACCTCAAGCCTAACAGAGCTACAAACAGTTACCCTCAATTTCAATAATATTTCATGACATTGTGCTTCTACTACCTTTGCCTTAAATGCTTTTCTTATTCCTGTTGTCAGTTTGATATTCTCCTATAAATATTTCAGTACATGTTACCTCCTTTTGAAGGATTTCCTGAACATCTCACCACCCACTTCCACTATCCAGAAAGACTTGACCCTTTTCCTTTCTGTCCCCTTAGACTTTGTACAGACTGCTTTCACAGAACATATGTGAGAGGTGTTTTATCCATAATTTATCCTTTTACATCCATGCCTCCCTCTTTTTACCATATTATAACTCCTTGAGGACAGGTCCCTTTCCTTTCTCATCTTTGGATCCCAACTGCCCTCTTCAAAGTATGAGATGTATGTTTTGCATCATACTATATTTAGAGCCTTCTCTCAAGCCAACAAGAATATAAGGTCTTTGAGGGCAAGAAGTATGTCCAATTCCTATTTGTACTAGTTTACTTCAACTCAATAAGTATTTGCAGAATGCATCCCAGACCCAGACCAAATGGAAATAGACCATTTATGCAAACTATCATTTCTAGGGTTTATCTGTGTTGGCCTGGCCTCTTTAAAGAAGAGACTGATTTTGATCCCACCTATTCTTCTATACTCTCTTCTAGACTCCTCCATACATGCTTGTCCAAGTTGGCAAGAGAAAGACTTAAAAAGTCTCCCAGGGTTGTGGGGTGGATGGGCAAATTCCATCTTTATTCCGGGACTTTCTTACAGCTGCTTCTGGTTCATTTTACTGCTTCACAACCTTTGGCTTCCTGCCTTCCTGTTTTGGCTTCCATAGCTTGTCTCCAGATCTGCCTGGTCTTCTGATTTATGCCTCGATTCACCCTTCTCCCATTCAACATTTTATGTCCTTCACATCCACAGTACCCGGCCAAGTGTAAGAAGTACCCTTTCCCCGTGCCCTATAGTCATCAGAAGAGGCCCATTCAGGTCTTGCTCAGTTCCTGCCTAATTCCCACCCAAAAGAGAAACCCTAAATTCCTACTTGCTCAGTCCCTGCCTAATTCCCACTCATCAGAACCCTAAATTCCTACTGCAAGACCTCAGCTCACTGAGAAGCCATTCCAACCTAGTCAGTCACCTGAACCGGATTTTATGAGTAGGATGGGGCTCTGCTGGCATAAGGTGGGTTAACATTATTAAACATGTTGGTGTGATGTAAATATGTATTACTCCTTAGAAACCATCAATTTGCCAAGTCATATTGAGTCATTCATCTGGAGGGCAGCTGAAGGGGTTAATTAAAAACAACTGCATCTAATCATGCTTGTGTATACTTCTTAGAGGGCATAGGAAAGACAGAACCAAAAAAAAAAAAAAAAAAAAAAAAAAGAAGCCTTCTGTGGGGAGGGGAGATCTCTAAAAGCCAAGATGAGTGTAAGTAGAATCGGATGGCCTGAGAATCAAAAAAAGAATCACATCTACTAATTAAAATGGGTTGTAGTTAAGTATAAAAGTCATCCTAATATGGCATTAAATAAGAATACATTGAGATTGAAGAGCAAAGCATGGTTAATTTTATATATATATATATATATATATATATATATATATATATATGAACAGTGTATCTTTTTAAAATTTTCTTTAATGTTTATTTTTGAGAGAGAGAGCTAGAGAGAGAGCAAGCAAGAGCAGGGGAGGGGCAGAGAGAGAGGGAGACACAGAATCCAAAGCAGGTTCCATGCTCTGAGCTGTCAGCACAGAGCCTGATGTGGGGCTTGAACTCAGGAGCCGTGAGATCATGGGGAGGGGCAGAGAGTGAGAGAGATGCAGAATCTGAAGCAGGCTCCAAGCTTTTAGTGCAGAGCCTGATGTGGGGCTTGAACCCATGAACCATGAGATTATGACCTGAGCCAAAGTCTGATGCTTAATGGACTGAGCCACCCAGGTTCCTTGACAGTTTTCTTTCTCTATTTAAAGTATTTTTTTTTGTTCTTTTTATAACTTGGTACTACTTATCTTGCCTAATGTTTAAGTTAATTTGGAAAAAACATGAATTAAACTAAAATTAAAATTATGAGTTTTTTCTTGTGCTTTTCAGTATAAAGAATATACATCTATTATTTCTATAAGTAAGACACAGTGACTTTACTAACAGTAATAATTATATGCCATTGTATCAAAGCACCAATCTGTATTGCCTTGATACTTCTGTTTTTCACCCACAAAATGTTAAGTTTCTATGCTTTGCTATTACATCCAAAGAAATTATCTATGGTTTTCTGTATGGCTTCCCCGGTAATTTAAGCTGTATTGCCTATGCCTTTTGCTCAGGGAAGACAAGTCAGGCTGTTCTTGTTAATGTGGCTACTGATTAAACCAAAATTTATCCCATTTACAGACTGCCAGGTGACTCATGAAATCATGGCACTTGGTTGGGCAAGGTCCTCAGTCTAACCGAAGCAATGAATGTTTCTGTCAGATTTTGGGCAAGGGAACATGTAGAGAATTACCCAGTTTGGTATGAGAGAAGAGTGGTACATTTATACAAAGATAAATATTCCATCAGTTAAGAAAGCGTTGTGATAACTAGAGTTGCCTTGATTTTTCACAACCTTCCTGAAAACTAGTGATTCTAAAGGAATCTCTGTTTCTTGTAATTGAGTCTTCTAGTTCCTTGCTGCTCACTGTGGTCCACAGACCAGCAGCACTGACATCAAGCAAGAACTGGAAGCTTGTTAGATAATGTAGTGTCTCAAATTCTGCCCCAGACTTAATAAGTCAGCATGTCAACAAGGTTCCCAGGTAATTCATAGGTACATTAAAATTTCAGAAGCTTTAGGGGCACCTGGGTAGCTTAGTTGGTTGAGAGTCTGACTTTGGCTCAGGTCATACTCTCATGGTTTGTGAGTTAAGCCCGGCATCAGGCTCTGTGCTGACAGCTTAGAGCCTGGAACCTGCTTCGGATTCTGTGTCTCCCTCTCTCTCTGGCCCTCCCCTGCTCATACTCTGTCTCTTTCTATCATCTCAATGATAAATAAACATTTATAAAATTAGAAAAAATTTTCAGAAACTTCAATATAACAGACTTCTGTTATCCCTCAACATCCATTATTTCTATCTTCCATAATGACAGAAACTTAGCTAGGCACATTGGTGAGTTAGTTCTCAGCTCCACATTTACTTACCTCCCTTCTAGCAAGGTGAACCTATGGTCTGGCCAGTGGGAACCACTTACAAATCTTGCTTTTAAAATCAGCAGGTCTTTTCTCTGGCTGTGAGGTGGGAAGGACTAGGGCGATCCCTTTGGACCCGTAAGTGGAAGTCACAAGTTGATAATGTCAGAGCCACCTACGAGCACAAGGCTACCCGTCTACCTTAAGACTGTAACGTGAGAGAGAGACAAACATCTTGCTTATTTCAGTCATTGTAAATGGGGGTATCTTTAGCTCACCATGTACACAAACTAATAAACTAATATTAACAGAGCTTGATGAGCAAAGGGACAGTCTCTTCCGAATTAAATGTTTAACTCATTAATAGTGCCAGGGACAGCACTTTAATCTGTCTGTTTTTGTTGCCTACATTGAAATGGCATGGAATAATTAAAAAGCAAACTCGTAGTGGTAGCAATGTAGCTCAGAAATTAACCAGAGAATAATTTGTTTTTTGATTAATGGATGAAGGTGATCTGATATTAGTACTCACCCAGAGATTGTTTCTTTCCTACAAAATGCTCGGATCATCAACGACCCCACCCAACTGAGATTACTTGGTTTCAGGCCATTACAGGAGCTTGTTTCTGCAGAACGCACCTTGTGGGAAAAGCCCACTACCTGGATTTTTGTAAATCCTCAACGTTGCAAGTCAGAACAGAAATAAAATGACTATTTCTCATTGATGAAGTTTATTTTTTAAGGTGTAAACTTTAATACTGTTAGTCAGAAACTTCTCAGTAGTCGATGACTCCACTGTGTTACAAGGAAATAGCCAAATCTATGTGGGATCTAGAGCATTTGAGACACAGAGTTACTGGATTATTTGGAATTAGGATGACAAATGAAAAACTCATACCAATCCAAGCACAGAGATATTTTCTTAATCAAATTAATTAATCAAATTGATCAAAATAATCAGTTTTATAAATGCCCGACTGTAGAGGTGAAATACGAGATACAAACTCTGATTATTACACATCGTGATCAGGACCATGCAGACTGTGTATGTTTATGTTTAAGGACACTGTGGACAGAGGCAGGCCCGCTGAATAGCACCCTTCCTTACTGACTGAGCCTCAGCAAGCCCCCATCTTGTATCCTTGGAATATATAACTCACTCGTCTCCATTGGAAGTGCCCACCAAAGCTAGAGCCAGAAAATACCAAAAAAGAAATAACTGTAATTTACAGAAATAGTTCTGGATCCTTTCAGAGGCTACCTTCTCTGCTGAGCACCTCATGAAACACCTTGTTCCCCCACAACCAACCTTCATTTCGCATCCTATTCTCTGCTGTGTCACCTTCCAGTTTAAAATTTTCTCATTCTTTTTCTTTGTCAAGATTTCTTTAATAGTGCACTGAAGCTGTGGGGGGAAAATAACTCATCCTTCCCACTCTAGATAAGCTGGTTTTATTGCCTTGTTAGGTTCCCAGGTATGAAAATGAGATCCACTTATAGCTAAAACAGATTGAAAGTTATTTTTAATTCTTGTTACTCAATACCCTTGACTAAAATCAGACTTGGTCACTTATTATTGCTTTTATCTCTAATTTGTGGGCAATTTTTATCCTGTCTTTGAACTGAGGCCTAAGATACTATAACAATAACAAGTAACCTCTGTATCATACATCACAATTTATAAAATGCTTTTCACATACCTTCCCTTTGGATTCTTACAACTACCTTGTGAGACAGTATTATTATTAACTCTTTTTTTACAGACTTAAATGTAAACTGAGCCCTAGGATAGCTAATTTGCCAAAGACACAAAGAAACTCATCCTGAGGTGGTCGAGCTTCTTTTATCCTGCTTAATATGACCACAGTTATTACTGTCATGACCACCATTGGCAGTCATCAATTACTGAGTCCTTTCTATGTTTCTGACAAACAGGGTTAATTATACCATCTCATTTTATCCTTATCCCAGCCCTTGTGGTTCTTTATCAATTAGGAAAGCTTTCAGCTTAGAGCAGCACAAAACCCAACTAACAGTGGCTTAAACAAATGGGATTTTTCTCATATTGAAGTCCAGAAATAGAATTCTAGCATTTTTTGGTAACTCATTGGTGTTAGGGTTTTAGATCAAGTCTCTTAGTCCTCCATACATAATGACCACAAGAGCACTGACCACCAGAGCATTGTGCTATCAAATGACTACAATTCACAAGTAGAACCAGGACACAATGTTTCTCCTCCAAGGTCTTTCTCCTATCAATAAAGCACCCCGCCTTCCCTAGCTGACTTTCACTTTCATCTTATTGGTTAACCTTGCTTATCTCCAGGCCAGACTCTGGGTCTACTTTCCTTGAGACCAAGGAATCTCTGCCAGGAACCAAACAAAAACCCTGGGTCCCTTTCAGGACCTTCCTGCATAAAGGTGCTGAGCAGAGGCTGGAATCCAGCCCATACTCTGTACAGCCCACACATCAAGCTGTGACCCAGCTGTATCAGTCCAGAGGAAGGGGTACCACCTCGTAGATCATCTGCCTATTGGGTTGCATTTTTATAAACTTAGGAAGGCCCAATACTAGCTAGGAGTGACCCTGGTATGTTAATAAAGAAGACTGTAGTAAGGTTTAGCATTAAGAACACACAGTGGAATCTGCCACTGGAATTTATCAATAACCCCATTTTAAAGACAAGGAAACCAAGGCGTGGGGAAGTTGGCACATATTCTCATCACTGGTTTAACTGTTTTTCTTACATAAAGCCTAATATTAGCCCTGCAAACTGACACAGGCTCACAATTGTACAAGCCAAAGAACTTGATTGCTGAAGAAACTAGACTCTTGATTAATAAAATACAGAAAACTAATCAAGCTGCTGAAATGCCTCCTTTCAGAGACTTCCAAGATGTCAGTAGTTATAAATAGGGCAAACAACAATGAGCATCATGCATTTTGGTAAAGTTTCTTAAAGGCTTTTGACCTTTCCTGACTTACAAGGAGAATCAAACTGCTAGAAGAATTAGAGATTCTAACTCTAGTTGCCAAATCTACCAATGATTTCCTTTGTGACAATCCATATTCTCTTACCTTCTTTTTACCTCAGGCTAATAATTTATGTTAGTTGGAGCTCAGTGTTTTATGAACCAAGGGTGAAATTATTAAATTTTATTGTTTGTGATTCCTTCCTTAAGTTATATTCCTATAATTGCAAACTTACTGCATTCCCCAACCTCTATTTTGAATTTATTACTAGCCTTCTTACTGCCTTTTTAGATCTCAGAAGTAAACTTCAAGTATTTACAAATCTCAATTTCGTGTTTTCCCTTTCATAAATCTGTGGGCAAATTTGGTGCTGGAGACAGAGAGCAATAAATCTGGATATTTATGTATTGTGCCAGCAGGCGCTGTACAAACTTTCTCGTGTAGCTTGGTCAATGAGCTTCAGTCTTGACCTGTAACACTGGTTCTAGTCTAATCCTCAGGCTCATATTAACAGAATCATTATAAAACATCTGGTGACTTGTGTATACAAAAACCCTTCCCTCATTCCTTCAGTCATAATTTGTAATCAGACAAGTTTAGTGGGCACATATGTTCTCCATGTTAGCAGAAGAGAAGGAATCAATGGTGTTTACACCATTTATTACGCTATCTCATACAGGGATAAAGTGATGACCAAACCTGCAAATGAAATAAAAAGTTATTTTTTAAAAATTTCTTATTCCAAGTATATTTAATGTGCTTAAAAATGAAATACAAAGGTTCAAGAAGAAAGCACAGTAGAATTAAAAAACAATTTTACGGTAGGGAAGGCTTTACTAAACATGACAGAGAATTCAGAAGCCATAAATGAAAGGCTGCTAACATGGACTCTATAAAAATTTAATGTTTATATGACAACACCCCAAACAAAGTCAAAGACAGATGACAAATTGAGGAAAAGCACATGCATCCCATATAGTGAAGGGCTATTTTTTAATATGGAAAAAGCTGTTATAAATGAATATAAAGAACATAAATAACTCAACTATAAAACCAGATAAAGAATATGAATAGGAAGTTTATAGAAAAAGAAATACAAATGACAAAAGACCAAAGAATAAAAGACAGGTTTAAATATTTTTTAATGTTTTTTATTTATTTTTGAGAGACACAGAGAGATAGTGCAAGCAGGGGAGGGTCAGAGAGAGAGGGAGATACAGAATCCGAAGCAGGCTCCAGGCTCTGAGCTAGCTGTCAGCACAGAGCCCGACATGGGGCTCGAACCTACAGACTGTGAGATTATGACCTGAGCCGAAGCCAGACGCTCAACTGACTGAGCCACCCAAGCGCCCCAAAAGACAAGTTTAACATCATCTACAATTAAAGAAGTAGCCAGGTGCCTGGGTGGCTCAGACGGTTGAGTGTCCGGCTTCATGATCTCACGGTTTGTGGGTTAGAGCCCCACGTCAGGCTCTGTGCTGACAGCTAGCTCAGAGCCTGGAGCCTGCTTTGGATTCTGTATCTCCCTATCTCTCTGACCCTCCCTTGCTTACGCTGTCTCTCTCTGTCTCTCAAAAATAAATTTAAAAAACATAAAAAGTTTTTAAAGAAATGAGAATAAAAACAATAGGATTTGTTTTTCAACATCAGATTGGCAAAAATTAGAATTGTGGTAATACTCAGTATTGGCAAGTGTGTGATCAATAGGCCATTTCATACACTAGAGTCTATCAAAATGTGAAATATATTAGTATCCTGTAAGTTGGCAATTCCACTTTTTTAAAAACATTTATTCATTTTTGAGAGAGAGAGATAGAGTGCAAGTTGGGCAGGGACAGAGAGAGAGGATGACAGAATCTGAAGCAGGCCCCAGGCTCTGAGCTAGCTGTCAACACAGAGCCTGACCCTGGGCTCAAACCCAGTAGCAGTGAGATCAGGACCTGAGCTGACGTCAGACGCCCAACCAACTGAGCCACCCAAGCACCCTTTGGCAATTCCACTTCTAAAAAATTTTTCTTGTGTACAAATATGTGTGTGTGTGTGTGTGTGTGTGTGTGTGTGTGTGTGTGAATGTTCATTTTAGCATTGTTCGTACTTTAAAAACCTTAATATATTTCCTGTCCATCAATAATGCATTGGTTAAGTAAATGATAGCATATCCCTAGAGTGGCAAGTAGGAAATGTATATAACCCATCAAAAAGATTGTTAGTTCTGTGTGCCCAAGACTAAAGGGAATTATCTTTAATCATTACCTGCATATCCTTGTAGTAACAAGATTGCAAAGTAAAGTAAAAGCCGTGATAACATGAAAATATTCACTAAATAACTGGCCACTCAAATACCCTCCTTTGCTATCTCTGCCTTCAGATGATGAGAACAGGTCACATCATACCTGTGCCAAATGTCGATCTGATAATCAGGCTCATTGACAAGTAAAGACAAAAGAATAACAATGCTGACAAGATAGACACTTCAAAAGAAAGTAATTTGAACATCAAAGGATTTGTACCTGAGATCCTTGGGAAAACTGATAAAGCCCAGAAATAATTTAATACAAATAACTGTCCTAAGATAATGCTGTGAAACTTAGATGTGAGCGTAAAGATACTCTACTGAGCGAGTGTACAATTTGGAAGGAGGAAAGGCTCCAGCCTCTCACTCCTCAGACGTGATTTTTTCTCCTTCTAAGAAACACTACGAGGTTATAATCTAAGTTTTGTAAAAATGAGAAATGCATTTTCATATTTTAGCGTTCCTTAAATATCAAGGCCCAATAAAATCATTTTCTCACTATTAACTATTATATTTTGGCCTCAGTTTTAAGAGGGCTTTTTTTCAGTTCTGGTTATGCTAATACAACCTGTATGTTGTTAAGTGAGTACACATGATTGCCAAATTGTTGTTATATTAAAAGTATATGTGTATGGGTGTGCTTGTATATACGTAGAGCATTCCTGGAATGATACACAATAAACCAGTGATAGCAGTGCCTCTGGGGTGAGAAACATGGGGGACTGCAGGATGGAGAAGATGTTTACCTTCTACTATCATTTCTTTGTACAATTTTTGAATTGTTTAGTGTGAACATAGATTAATTTTGTAATTTTTAAAATTCTAGCTAACAAAAATTAGTTTAAAACAGAATCAAAATTAAAAGTCAGAACTAATTCTATCACAGTTTTTTTTTTAATTTTTTTTCAATGTTTTTATTTTTGAGAGAAAGAGAGAGAGAGAGAGAGAGAGAGAAAGCATGCAATCTGGGGAGGAACAGAGAGAGGCAGAGGCTTGAACCCCAACATGGGGCTTGAACCCAGGAACTGTGAGATCATGACCTGAGCCGAAGTAGGATGCTTAGTGGACTGAGCCATCCAGGTGCCCCTCAACAGGGGTTTTCAGTTGTTGTTGAAGATGACCTTATTATTGAATAAGAATTCCTTCAGGGTGAATAGGAAAGCAGATATTTCACCAAAACAAAGAGCTTTAATAAAAACTTCCCTAATTGTGAGGATGGGGCAATCATCTGTAAAAAGGGTTCTATAACCACAGTTAAATTTATATGGGGATTTATATCTCTCTTTTTTTTTCTGTCTTCTTTCATTTTCTGCATCCCATATTTAGCCACCTCAAACTTCACAGTTGAAAATGTCCCCCTCCCAGAATCATTAGATATGTTGTAGAGTTTCCCCAGCAATCTTTGGATATGTAAGCTGTGTCTACACAGCACTCCAAGTCAAGACATCGTACACTGTCCTGTCTTTCAGTGTCTTTCACACACTTTGCCTTTTCCCTCTCCACTCTTGCATCCCCCACAGAAGGTGCAGCGGTGCTCACCACCAGCTTTGCGGGCCCTCTCAGCCCTCGGTCTCTGAGCCAGTCCTGAATCTGGGCTGCCTTTGTGACCTGCTCCAGGTTGTGTGCTTAGAGAGCTGCCAATGCTCTCTGTCCAATTAGCTTTGCTAATCGCTAGGAATAATATTTATTGAATGCTTACTGTGTACTCTGCATGATGCCAAGGACATTTGTCATGATAGGTTCTCTAAAATCATTCCCATTCTACAGATGAGGAAACTATAAAAATAACCTGATTCTGATCCAGCAGGATAGGGAGTAACAACAGCAACTCGGAAAGCATGCCTCCTCTAATCAGTGACTCCGCAAATTTTGTCTAGAATCCAACCGTCTCACTACCTTCCCTGCTATCACCACCACCTCTTGCCTGGATTCTTACGAGGGAAGGGCCTCCAATTTGGTCTTCTTTCTTGTTCCTTTCCCCCTTTAAAAAATCTTTAAATGTGGGGCACCTGGGTGGCTTACTTAGTTAAGCACTGGCTCTTGATTTTGGCTCAGGTCATGATCTCAAGGTTTGTGAGTTCAAGCCCCGCATCAGGCTCTGCACTAAGTGCTTGGGATCCCCTCTCTGCCCCTACCTGACTTGCTCTCTCTTGCAAAATAAATATATAAACTTAAATTTTAAAAAATCTTTAAATGTGCAGTGGGACATATCGCTCTTCTGCTTCCCATCTTCCCTAATGAAAAACAAAGTATTTACAATGGCTTATTCAGGCCCCACCCAATCTGACTCTGTTCCTCTCTGAAATCACTATTACTCTGTTCTACCCACATTGCTTACACACCTCCTGTCTTCTGAGTTTTAGAAAATAGACTAATTCCATTTCAGTGATGTACCCAAACAAAATAACCTTATTTTTCAGTGTTACTTGGACCAGTGTTGTGCTGTAGATTTGTTTATCCTTTGTGTCTACAACATAAGCTCTGCAAGGACAGAAACTTTTTCTTTTTTTGCCAGAAACTATCTTTTAAAATTTACTCTTGTTTCTGGTGTCTAGACCAGTGCCTGGCACAGCCTATGTGTTCAAAAATAATTGTTGGATTTATGAGTCAACCAGTGGTAAAATAAAAAACAACCCACATATTTTAGAATCACACTGGGTTCATATTCCAGCTGTATCATTTATTAGATGTATGTCCTATTATAATGTGTTCATTATCCCATCACTGAATGTCAATTTCACATTCTGCAAAATTGAAACAGGGATACTAATCTTATAGGTTTAGGGGAATATACAGTGATATCACAGATATCAAGTGCCTGGGAAAAAATAGGGTTTTAGTACATTTTATCTATTTTAAGTCATATCTCTCCTCTTCCCATTTTTCCCTCAAAGATGGAGAGAGAGGGATATTTAAGAGCAAAAGGATATTCACTGAAATCATTCAATAAATGCTCCTTGAGCAACAACTATGTTGTAGACACTGGACATGCAAAAATGACTATCTCCTCAAGGAAATAATGATGTTTTTATTAAACCAAGCATAAGAATGGGCAGAAATGAAAAGTTCTTCTTATAGAGAACTCTCCTTCATAGAATATGAAAATATTAATCCTGCATTGACCCTGATTATCCTGTGTACCTGTGAAAACAATTATGTCAAATTCTTAGCTTTTCATTTTTCAAATATATCTTAAGTATATAGCCAAGCATTCAGATAAACACAACAATCTATATCCACTCAGGTTTAATTAGTATCATTTCAGTTTGCAAGGTATTTTTTTCTTCCTAGTAATGCCATATTAAATTCTCAGTTTTAAAACAAATACTAGAAAGACAATATGAAAAAAAGTTTATTAGGACTGTTGGACAGTTTTTAATCAGCAGATGATGGGGTGCTTTTAAGTGGGATGAATGAAAAACAAATTTTACCCATTTGAAAAAAAACTTCATTTTTAAATTTACCACTGCATGTTCATTACATAGGGAATCATTGTGGTTCAGCACAGTTCCGATAAGTGAGTATCCATGAAATACAGTGCATACAGCAACTGGTCCCTAAATTATTACTAGTGTTTCAATTACTTATGCAGTAAACTGTATAACAATAACATTAAAAGATAAATACAGATCTTAGCTCCCTGATGTGCTGGTTCTTCCTCCAGATCATCTTTACAATTAACCAAAAGTCAGAATTCCAAGTCTTATTGAGAAATATTTCACTTGCGTTTGCATTGTGCCTGCTCCTTCCCTGAATCTTCCTACTGTACTCTACGTCTGATGAAACATTTATTTGAACAAACAAAATACATATGTACAAATAAATACAAATGTCAAGAGCTGACACCCAAATGCAAACACATGTCTTTACCCATGCCCACCATTTGACAGCATGACAGGCTAAAGAGCGTTTTGAATGGAAACTACACAGAAAGCTCTGAAACAAATGACCAGACAAAAATGCTATAATCAATTTAATGTCTTCAGGAAATACGCTTCTCTCTAAAAGTGTGATGACTCATAGTGGCAGGACAGGTAACAGAGGAATGGATGTCTGGAAGCCATGAATGGCTAGATAGATGCTGAAAACGACAGCCTTTCAGCCTTATCGCCTGACCCGGCCCCACGACTGTGGAAGAATTAAGAGCAAGTCTCTGAACATCCTGCACCTGGATGCCAGGAAACCAACCATCGCCTAACCACTTTGTTGGGCCATTAACAGAGCCTTGAACTCTATCTTTGTCCAAATGAAAGTACAAAGAAAATAATTTTTCATCTGAAGAATCATCTTAAGATCCCCAAATGGAAAGTAAGGGGAGCAGTAAACCTCTTAAACTCCAGTTTGGCAGCTCGAACACAGGGCATTAAGGTAAGAAGGTTATTTATGGCAGAAGGGGAAGGGAGAGAGAATTCTAAAGTGAGAGATGGAAGGACAAAAAGAGGATCTGGGCTCAGTCTGCTTCATCCCCCGCACCATTCAAATATGAAAGGAAACAATTTTAATCAGGAACCAGGAGCCACAGATTTCAAAGGCAACACCTCACTTTTTTTTAATGTATTTAAATTCAAGTTAGTTAACATACAGTGTAGTATTGGCTTCAGGAGAAGAACCCAGTGATTGATCACTTAACATACAAAACCCAGTGCTCATCCCAATCGGTGTCCCCCTTAATGCCCAGCACCCATTTAGCCTAACCTCCTACCAATAGCCCCCCAGCCACCCTCAGTTTGTTGTCTGTATTTTAGAGTCTCTTATGTAAAACCTCACTCTGTCACCCAGATAATTCAGGTGGACTGTATTCATCCCCCTAAAAGAGGTGATTTCCTCAGAAAGTCTCTAAAGGTTCCCTGCAAGCAGATGGCTGCAGGACACCTCACCTTTCAACTAACCTGCTCCTCCACCCCTCATCAGGGTCCAGCCTGTACTCCTTGGGACCATAGTCCTCCCCTGGGGCTCCAGATGTGGAGGGTTTGACTTTCTGCCAGCCAGCCTGGCATTTGGGACTCGCTTTGCTGACGGATCCCCCATCCCCATTTGTATCTGACTTTCTTCTCCTCAGGTTTGAAGTAGAGAGTAGAGCAAGGAAAAAAAGTTCCATGTTCTCCTTCAGAGCACTGTTCTTCCTGGTTCCCTCCTGAAGAAAGGAACAGGTGAGTCCTGATGGGATTATTTTGCATTTCCAGGGCTCCCCTCTACAAGTAATTCCCTCCCAACACAGGAAGGACTCTTTTTTGCCTGCGCCCTGGCGGGAATCCTCTTCCATCCAGTTCACAGCTAGGGCCAGCACTTCTGCTGAACAAAGATCTCCTAGATCTCGACTGGGTAAGACTGACTGCTTCTGAAGAAAATGATGGCCGTAATCATTTTCACCTGGGAAGGGACTTGAGAAAGCAACACAGCAGTTCATGCATATTTATGAGGGAGCCAAGAAAGTTTTTTTCTTTCCTACTGTGGTGGAAAGGGGAGCTGAAAGCTGCACCTCAGGTAGGTAACCAAGTAACCCCGGTCTGGTCTGGAAGGAAGGCAGGCAGGGGGGCAAAGGGGAGTGGGTAGAGAAAGTGTGGCAGCTTGTTCCCTCTAGCCTGGCTTTCCCTGAAAGAAGGGGGCAGAAACCTGGTGCTCAGACTCTGCCGTAGAGGAAGTTGGAACAAGAAGAGGTGTTCTCTTTCACCTAGCACTGGTGCTGGGGGGAGGTTTGATGAGGGGATCTAAGAGCACACCCACAGACCCTTGCTACCACCCAGTTTCAAAACTGCTTAGCTTCAATTAATCTTTTGTAACCCAGGGCCAAATATCTAGAGGTAGGGAATTGGCTGCCCTGACCTGATGCTCCCCAACATGGTGAGGACACCCTTCCTCTGGGTTTCTTTACGTGGCAGGTAAGAACTGTTATAAAATACAGGAGGGCAAATGGCTTCTCAGACTCCAGAGGCAGATTCATGTGGCATTTGATTATTCTAATTGCTCCAGGGGAGTCGGGGTGGGGGTGGGAAAACTGTGGGGTTGAGAAGCCAGGACTCCTGGGTCCTAATCCAGCTGACTGGGATTTGGGGGCCAGTCCCTTCCCCAACCCAGTGGTTCCCCAACTTTTTTTTAAAGTATGCAATCCTTTTTGTAAAGGAAATCTTATAAGGACTTTTAATATAGAAAAACAGGTCAAAGTGGGGGTGCTGCTGTTGAAGGGGATGGGGGACATGGAGTGCTGGAGCTCCCTTCCTTTCTGTCCTTCCCTTGGGTATGTAGTGGTGCGGGCGGGTGGGAAGGGGACAGTAACCCTAGGTGCATTTGGGAGATCCTGGAGCACTTCAGAACAATTTGAAAACCAGTAGACTAGATGACTTCTGACATAACTTTCAATTTTTGAAATCCCTCCTGATTTAAAATGTCTTCTTTCTGAAGCGCTCATATTGATAACCAGCATATTTGAGAGCAAACGAGGAATGGGTGAAAAGGGACGGAGAAAGCCACTCTTGTAATTTGGGTCTCACAGGGCAGGAGTCCCAGACTGGAAGAATGTCTCAGATGTTTCAGCAGCGTTCATCATGCTGTGTCACTGTTTGTTTTGGCCTTTCTTGTCTGGGTGAAGCAGCAGGGTAAATGAATGTGCTTCATTTCCTCAGCAACAAGACTGGGTTCCCCGTGTCCCCTCCCCCAGTGAGCAACCAGAGGGAGCGGCTGGGGTGTCACGGTGTTGTCGGGGACAGACTGCCAGCAGTACCAAATTAGGAAGAGGACTGACTCGAGGATTCCTGGCCAAGCTGCATCCCCGACGCTCAGCCAGCAAGATCAGTGGAAGTGTGTGTAATCCCGTGTAGACTAAGATGGTATGAGCTCTGCCAACAGTGCAGGAAAAAGGATAATCAAGCGGGACATGGTTCTTTAATAAGTGTAAAACTAAACATCATCAAAATCCTGCAACACAATACCAGGGGCTGGAAGTGGTTAGCGTTGTGATTACAGAAAGGGCATCAGTATAGGATGTCATTTCTCGCAAAGATCCAAGAAAACGTCTAGCAACTCGTTTTCATAAACAAAGCCATAGCACACTGGAGCTATTTCTATTTCAAACATATAGTCACACAGCCTTTATTTAGAACCTGGGATTGGAATGGCATATAAATCTGGGACAAGACTCAGTACTGTATGTTACTCCTCAAAACAGTAAAATGCAAGACCCATTTTAAACAAATACAGGGCTGTTCAAGTCTGAAGTACTGTTAATCTTTTCATTAAAAGGCGGAGTCGTTAAGTTCCAAATTCTTCCTCGAAAGATCAGATCCAGATTGTCTGGCTAATGAAACAATGGGGCAATTTCTACAAAAACCGGTAAAGAGATGTAGACAAATACTGCAGACCAGATTATTACAGTCATGGACACCAGTGGATTTGACTGGGGCACGCAATATGCACAGAGGCACATCGAATGCGGTATCTACAAGGAAAATATTAGAAGCAAAACTAATGAATAGAAGAAAACATGAATCAAATGTCTTCTCTAGAGCCAACTACTCCCGCGGCTGCTGGGACACAGTCGAGATGTGTGTGTGTGTTTGCGCCTACATAAGTTTCCTTTCCCTTCCTGGCATCAGTTGCAGAGGAACAGCTGTGGCTTGTGATTGCCTCAGTGTACTGTTTAGAGTAGTGAGCCCATTGGGAACAAGAGGTATTTGATCTTCCTTCCTCTCCTGAAGTTCAGGCTACCTAAATGTAACTTTGCCTTGGCTTTGTGGCGTGACATAATGCTAAATGGTTGGAAGCGTAGGCAGAACTTAAAATCTATGGGTGCTGGCTCATTGTTGGTGACCACGATTTCCCTCAGGATAAAAATCTTGCAGATGAGAATAAGCTACATTTCCAGATGCACGAAGGCCCTCTGAATGAGTTCCCTGAGTGTGGAAGGTGGGGAAAGAATATGAAGGAGAGGCCTGTGTTATAGAAACCCGTGACTGGCTTTTTTTCTGTCTGACTACATATGTAGTCGGAAGAGGAATGAGATATTTCTACTCAGGCAGTCACATGAGCTGATCAGTGGGAGAGGTAAGCACACCGCCAGCGTGTACACTTTGTGACCAGCACATACTTTTTGATGACATTCTAAGCATTAGGTATAGAAATCTGTGGCTTTTTTGAGTCATGTTGGGGCATTTCTTACATGCACTGATGAAAACTAGACTGTGCCAAAAACCCTTGAGTATTTCCTGTGCCTTTGGGGCACAGTCCATGAATGGAAGGAATGTGGAATTAAAGAGGGAAATTCACTTCATGGTGACCTCTGGCAGAACCAAATATTCATGAATAAAGTGTTTGGTCTTGTACCTCTCTCAAGAAAACAGGGAGACTTTATAGATTGTTTATCACCAATCATTATGCAACATATCCTGACGTCCTTGAGGTGCATTGGTTTCAGGAGACATAAGTAGGGAAAGGTGAGTTGTGGTGGGTGCAACAGCACACTAGTCATAAGCAGTACATGTATGCATTCTTTGTAAGTGGTATAATAGTGCTATAATGCTGCTTTCAAAAATTAAGGCCTTGTCTGTCACTCTTGAGGATCGAATGGAACCAAAGAGGGTAAGCCGGTGGGCTGGTGTGCCATCAGAAAATCTTAGCTCATAGCTGTGCTAAGCCTTATAAGCATCCATCAAATCAGCATTTAATTCAAGGAAAAATACTGCTTGCTCTGCAAATGCAACTTCAAAATAGTTCCCCTATAAAACAAAAATTTATTTTTTTTATTATTATTTGTTTTCCTGGTGAATTCTTTTTTTTTCCATAATATTTTATTGTCAGATTGGTTTCCATACAACACCCAGTGCTCTTCCCCTTAAGTGCCCTCCACCATCACCACCACCTCTTTTCCCCCCTCCCCCTTCCCCCTCAACCCTCAGTTCATTCTCAGCTTTCAATAGTCTCTCAAGTTTTGCATCCCTCTCTCTCCCCAACTCTCTCTCCCTCCTCCGCTCCCCCTGGTTCTCCATGAGGTCTCTTGTTTTCTTGCTAGACCTATGAGTGCAAACATATGGTTTCTGTCCTTCTCTGCCTGGCTTACTTCACTCAGCAAAACAAAAATTAAAAAAAAACAAAAACAAAAACCATGGGGCACCTGGCTGGCTCAGTCAGCAGAGCATGCCAGTCTTGATCTTGGGGTTGTGAGTTCAAGCCCCATGTTGGGGATATAGTTTAATTAAACATAAAATTAAAAAATAAGACAGTTCCCCTAAACCACTATATCTCTCCAAACAACTTTCTACTCCTTTCTATATAGACATTCTGGCACTAACCTGATCTTGCCTTTACTGTGCAGAAATGATGCCTCCTCCTCCCACTTTGTTATTATTGTCCAGGTCAGGGTCCCAACAGGAAACTGGTGGTATACTCAATTTGGAAAACTTGAGGACAGTTTAATACAGGGACTGCTTACAACAGTGGTTTCAGATCGTAAGGAAGCCTCAAGAAATAGTGCAGCATGTCATGGCTATTAGTCACTGAACAGGTGAGGGGAAGGAGTGCCTGCTGGAACCTGAGAGGAAGTGATTGTGTGACGAGGACCTCAGGTGACAGGAGATGTAGAGCTTCAGTGGACAGGCACAGTGGGTTGTCAGGTGTTGCCCAAGGGAGTCACCTAGGGAAGAGGGAAGAAGCATTGAGAATGACTACACTTACCTCACTCTCCCCCCTCCTCCTCATCTCCCAATGGGAAGCCAGTGGTAAACCTAGACCAGTGCAGGAGCCCTTACAGTTTAGCCTCCCAAGGCTTAGGGCAGGGTAGAGAACATGGAAGGTGAATCTGGAGGGACAGACAAGTGCTAACCAGTGTGGCGCAGCCTGAATCCAAACACATGTCTACTGATGAGCTATTGACCTTGGGCAGATTATTTAATTTATCTTAGCCCTCCCTCTGAGGAGACAGTTATTTACATATTCTGCTCCACAGCCCCAGTACTCATTCCAACTCCAATAAAAGGAGACATTAAGGTTATGATTTCATAAATAGGAAGACCTTAAATGACATTCATATTTACACTACTTACCAAAATATTTTAACTCCATGCATGTGGATATTACATTTTATTGTTTAATTATTTTATGCTGTTATTTACTGTGATTATAAAATGTTTAGCACTTTTACTGAGATATAATTGATATGCAATAAACTGCACATACAAAACGTATACAATTTGTTAACATTGGCATATGGAGACACCCATGGTACCATCCGTACATCAAGATAATAACCATACCTAGTGCCCCTAAAAGTTTCCACATGTATCATTATAATCCTTCCCTCCAACTCTTCCCCATCCCTCTTCACTACTATTTATAAGCTTTCTATTGTTATACATTAGTTTTAATTTATGGGATTTTTTTATAAGCAGAGTCATATTTACTCTTTTAAAAATCTGGTTTCTTTGAGCATAATTATTTTGTAATTTATCCATGTAATTTATCGTTTGATATTTTATTCCTCTATAATGCGAGTACTATTCCATTATGTAAATATACCACAGTTTCTTTATCCATTTGTTTATCCATCCAGATCTTAATGGATATTGGTTTGTTTTTTTCCAGATTTGACTGTTAAGAAATCCATAGGAGCACATGCTTTCCTATCTCATGGGTGAGCAGAAGGGCTATGTCCTGTGGTAAGGGTGTGTTAACTTTTGGGGACACTGCCAAAATCTTTTCCAAACTGGTTGTACCATTTTACATTTCCAACAGTGGGATATTAGAATTTTAGTTCTACTGTAGCAGTTCCTCAAAAGAGTAAGAATAGAATTACTGTATAATTCATAAATTGCCACTTTGGGATATTTGTTAAAACAATTGACAGCAAGACATCAAAGAATATTTGCTAATGTTCATTTAGTAGCATTGTTTGAAATAGCTCAAAGGTGGAAACAATCCAAGTGTCTATCATTAGTTAAATGGATAAAGAAAATATGGTATAAAGTGCAATGGAATATTATTCACCTTTTAAAAAGAAGGAAATTCTGACTCATGTGACAATATGGATGACTCTTGGGCACATTCTGCTAGATGAAATAAGCCAGTCACAAAAAAGACAAATACTCTATGATTCCTCTTATATAAGGTATGTAGAGTAGTCAAATTCATAGGGACACAAAATAGAATAGTAAATGCCAGCGTTTGGGAAGACAGAGGAATGGGAGGTTGTTTAATGGGTATACAGTGCTTCAATTTTGCAAGATGAGCAGTATTATAGAGATGGGTGGTGGTGATGGTTACATAATGATGTGATTATATTTAATACTACTGAACTGTACACTTAAAAAATAGTTAAGATGGGGCACCTGGTGGGTGGCTCAGTTGGTTAAGCAACTGGCTCTTGATTTTGGCTCTGGCCATGATCTCACAGTTTGAGAGATCGAGCCCCCCATCTTGTTCTGCATTGTCAGCACAGAGCCTGTTTGGGATTCTCTCTCTGCCTCTCTCTCTGCCCTTCCCCTGCTCATGCATGCATGCATACTCTCTCTCAAAATAAATAAACATTAAAAAATAAGCTGAAATGGTAAATTTTGTGTTAGGTATATTTTACCACAATAAAAGTTAAAATATAAAAATATAAAATTTAAATTTGAAAAATTGCAGAAAAAATGGAGCACTGGGGTGGCCTAATCCATTAAGCAGCCCAGTCTTGATTTTGGCTCAGGTCATGATTTCACATTTTGTGGGTTCGAGCTCTCTATCAGGCTCTGCACTGACTGCAGAGTCTGCTTAGGATCCCCCCTCCCCCGCTTCTGCCCCTCCCCTGTTCTCTCTCTCTCTCTCTCAAAAAGAAAATAAATGAACTAAAAAAAATTTTTTTTAATTTGCAGAAAAAAATGAGTAGGCATAGCTCTAGGAGGAAAACCAAACATCACTAAAGTCAAGGACTTGATCACTTGGTAAATTGATGGCATTTGGATTGAATCTTCAGGTTTCAAGTTTCTTTAGGTTTTTGAATATAGTGTACACACCCACACAAGTTGAGACTATGGCAAGAATACTAAGGAATAAACAAAAAAGTTCAATCATCAAGACTTTATGGAGTATTCTAAAAAAGTAACACAAAATAACAATGTCCAAAAGCCAGTAAAGATGAACTAACAGAGATAAAAACAAAACCCCCAAACACTACACCTTTAACGACTGTTTTTCCCTCAGTGTGTTTTACCAGGTCCTGTTCTTCCACCTAACTTTATATGTTATTTGTGTAGCCTCTACAGTTATTTCCCTCTTCTCACCCGACTACACTTCAGTGGCAAAGACTGACCTCACCTCCCACTGTACCACACGCACACACACACGCACACACGCACTTTCTATTCCTGGCTGTCCCCCCAAACATGGCTAGTAGTTTCATGGTTTCTTTTCCCTCCATCAGGAATACTCTTCCCCAATCTATCTTCCTGATGATCCCGATGGTCCTTCACATGAAGCTGAAATATCTCCTTTTCTGTGAAGAGTATCTTCGGGTTATATAACTAATGTTGCATAAGAAGCTGTACTTCTGGAAAGTATTTACAGAAATTTTTTTAAAATGTTAATTCATTTTGAGAGAGGCAATGCACCGGTGAGTCAGGGAGGAGCAGAGGGAGAGAGAGAGAATCCTAAGCTGGCTCTGTGCTGTCAGCACAGAACCCAACGTGGGACTCAAACCCAGGAACTGTGAGATCATGACCTCACAGTTCAACCCACTGTACCACCCAGATGCCCCCAGAATGGTTTCTTTTTCAATATATAATTGTAAGTCACTGTTGCATGTGTGGAGAGGAAAAGATACGAAAACAGAGCACAATTTGTACACATTTAATAAGGTGTGTTCAGAAGATTTTATTTTATTTTAATTTTCTAATGTTTTTATTTTTGAGAGAGAGGGAGAGAGGTAGCACAAGAGGGCGGAGGACACAGAGAGGGGGACAGAGGATCCAAGCAGACTCTGTGCTGACAGCAGGAAGCCTAACATGGGGCTTGAACTCACAAACTGTGAGATCATGACCTGAGCCAAAGTCGGTCACTCAACCAAACTGAGCACCCAGGCCTCCCTGTTCAGAAGATTTTAAAAGATTTTTCTCAGAAGAAAATAAATTGTCATTTAAAATCATTGACCATCAACAATGTAGGCAAATCTATGTAGAGTGGAAAAGGTCACTTAAAAACCTGCTAATAGTTCACACACGACATGAGAATTAATAGAAGAAACTCTGGGGGCACCTGGGTGGCTCAGTCGGTTAAGCATCTGACTTGGGATCAGATAATAATATGTGCCACATGCTGTTCACACAGAGCCTGTTTTGGGTCCTCTCTCCTCTCTCTCTGTCCTTCTCTTTCAAAAATAAACAAATAAAACAAAACAAAGCTGTCCATCCAAAAATGGTTAGCATTAAAAAAAAATAGAAGACACTCTGTTAATGGACTAGTGCTATTTAAAAGAATAATGTTTGGACCTAAAAGATCAAATATGCATTTTAGAACAAAATGAAATGCCCGTGAGGAGAAATGGAAAATCAGAAGAGCCAAGTGCTAATGCAGAAAATATAAGACTACCTTGAATTCATTTCTAACACCTCATATTCAATATCATTCTTATGAAATGTTTAATTTGGCTTATCCAATATGGTCATCATACTAGCCTAGAAGAATAAAAAATTCTCACTGGCCAGATTTGGAAGATGAAGTTGGGGGAACATAGCCAAATAATGAGAAATGAAGTATTTTGTTGCTTTGCATCTAATATGTTCTCAATTTTTAAAAAAAAGTTATTCTTCCCCCTGTGCCTTACCCAAATTCAGCTGGTTTATTCCCAGGGTGTGCCTATATTGGAGCACTCTTACTTGGGTGTGGCTTTCTTCCTCTGGAAGAACTTCAAAAGTAGCAGGCAGTAGGAGCCTGGGGTTGAACCTTTTCGTAACCATGACACGTTGGCACCAAGAGACTGACAACTTTAAGCAGCTACAGCTTTTAGCAGAATAAGAATTAGCAGTTATTTAAGGAGCAGTTAGCATGAGGATTGATGACAGTATTTTGGGAATCCTGGCTGAGTAGTTAGGATACTGTTATTTAGAAGACAAATATTATTAAAGCCTTCTGCCTTGGCCCCAAATAAAATCAGTAAATAGTTTACTATCATCAGTAGAACTACTAATAAGTGCCAGGTATTGTACCTCTCTTATTTCATTTAGTCCTCCTAATTTCTATAAATGGATATTGTTATTCTGTTTTTGAAAGAAAGCAGATTAAGCCTCAAGAACCTTATATAGGTTACCCCAATTAGTGCAGAGGATAATTTTAACCAAGGCTCTTTGGTTCTAGTGTTTTTCTGTTTTGTTAGGATGGTTTATCCTCTGTGTCTATTGGAGGTCCTGTGAATTTGAGTAACTTTTTAAAGCTCCCATGGTGAATGAGATGTTTAGTGGGGTGTGAAGACACTCATTTAACTAAGGTGTGAGGGTTTTAATAAGTTAATTCTGCCAGGAATACAGTACAGTATTTATATTTCAAAAGGCAAACACTGGGAATTGGCAATGTTGAACACAAAATGATTTATAATGATTAGTGAGTTTCATTCACTGAAGAGCTATTCCTGAGGGAGACCTAAACGATCTTAGAAGGAGTCCTCAAATTATACGAGAGGCAGAAGAGGCTAGGTCTTCCCTTCTCTTCCCTTCCCTGTTTGTTTGTTCCATTCTTCATCTATGGCTTCTCTATCTCTCAACAAACTATCAACTTCATGTACATATTGCTTCAAAATAAAGTATCTTAGTTCCTAAAAATTCCCTTCAATTTTTAATTGAGGAGAAACATTAAAATCATAGAGAATTTTTAAAACTGTGTTTCTGAATGGGCATAGTTTAAAATTTTAGGTAGAAATCTCTCCTAGTTTTCTTTTTATGCTTAGAGCACACAAAGTCTGGCAGTTAGTGTCTAGGGATGTTTCTAGCAAATATGTAGGTGGGAGCTAGGCCTAGATTGGCAGTGGGAATTCTTCATCTTTCCTTCAATTCAGGGAAATGATAATTTATTATTTACCATCATTTACTATTCTTTTGCATTATGTCTTCCCTCCCATTTTCTTATTTCACTCTTTAAGAGGCATCCTTGAGATGGATATAGAATCTTTGACACTATTATCTTTTTCTTTCTGGTCCACTTTCATTAGATATACTTGACATATCGTGTTAGTTTAAGATGTACAATATAATGATTTGATATACATATATATTTCAAAATGATTACTGTAACAAGATTAGTTAAAAAACATTACCTCACTGAAAGACATGTACTCTAAAAACTATAAAATCTTGATGAAAAAAATTCAAGATGATGCAATAAATGGAAAAACATTCCGTGCTCATGGATTGGAAGAACACATATTGTTAAAATGTCTAAACTATTCAAAGCAATCTCCAGATTTAATCTCCTATGAAAATGCTAACAGCATTTTCCACAGAATTAGAACAAACAATCCTAAAATTTCTGTGGAATCGCAAAAGACCCTAACAGCCAAAGTAGTCTTGTAAAAGAAAAGCAAGGGGTACCTGAGTGGCTCAGTCTAAGCATCCTGACTCTTGATTTTGGCTCAGGTCATGATCTCACAGTTTGTTGGATCGAGCCCCATGTTGGGCTCTGTGCTGACAGCATGGAGCTTGTTTGTTCTCTCTCTCTCTCTCTCTCTCTCTCTCTCTCTCTCTCTCTCTCTCTCTCTCTCTTCCCTCCCCTCCTCTGCTGCCCTTCTCCCGTGTGTGTGTGTGCATGAGCACACACTCACTCTCAAACATTTAAAAAAGCAAAGCTGAAGGCATCACAATTTTGGACTTTCAGTTATATTACAGGGCCATAGTAATCAAAATAGTATGGTACTGGCATAAAAAAATAGATACATAGGTCAATGAAACAGAATTGAAAATCCAGAAACAAACCCTAAATGTGATACCTAAAACCACAACAGTCCTTGAAGAAAGCACAGGCAGTGATTTCTCTGACACAAGCCATAGCAACTCTTTTGTAGATAGGTCTCTTGAGGCAAGGGAAACAAAAACAAAAAAAACTATTGGGACTACATCAAGATAAAAAAAAACTCCTGCACAGCAAAGGAAACAACCAATGAAACTTAAAGGCAGCCTATGGAATGGGAGAAGATATTTGCAAATGACTTATCCTGTAAAAGGTTAGTATCCAAAGTATATAAAGAACATATAAAACTCAATATCTCAAAAATGAATAATCTAATTAAAAATGTGCAGAAGACATGAATAGACATTTCTCTAAAGAACAACTACAGATGGCCAATAGACACATGGAAAGATGCTCCCCATCACTTATCATCAGGGAAATACAAATCAAAACTACAATGAGATACCACCTTACACTTGTCAGAATAGCCAAAATCAACAACTCAAGAAACAATATGTGTTGGCAAGGATGTGGAGGAAGGGGAACCCATATGCACTGTTGGGGGGAATGCAAACTAGTGCAGTACTGTGGAAAACAGTATGGAGGTTCCTCAAAAAGTTAAAAATACCTTATGATCCAGCAATGGCACTACTAGGTATTTATCCAAAGAATACAAAAATACTAGTTCAAAGGGATACATGCATTTTTTTTTTATCACTCCCAGTGTTCTTTATTCCTTTATGTATATCCAATATTTTTTCTTTTTTCTTTTTTTTAAGTGATTTATTGTCAAATTAGTTTCCACACAACACCCAGTGTTCTTCCCCACAAGTACCCTCCTCCATTACCACCAACTTTTTCCACCCTCCGCCTTCAACCCTCAGTTCATTTTCAATATTCAGTAGTCTCCCAAGTCTTGCATCCCTCTCTCTCCCCAACTCTCTTTCCCTCTTCCTCTCCCCCTGGTCCTCCATTAGGTTTCTCCTGTTCTCCTGTTAGACCTATGAGTGCAAACATATGGCAGTCTTTCTCTGCCTGACTTATTTCACATAGCATGACACCCTCAAGGTCCATCCACTTTCCTACAAATGACCAGATTTCATTCTTTCTCATTGTCGTGTAGTATTCCATTGTATATACATATACCACATCTTCTTGATCCATTCATCAGGTGATGGACATTGAGGCTCTTTCCATGTTTTGGCTATTATTTACATTGCTGCTATGAACATTGGGTTACATGTGCTCCTATGCATCAGCATTTCTGTATCCCTTGGGTAAATCCCTAGCAGGGCTATTGCTGGGTCATAAGGAAGTTCTATGGATAGTTTTATGAGGAACCTCCACACTGTTTTCCAGAGTGGCTGCACCAGTTTACATTGCCACCAACAGTGTAGGAGGGTGCCTCTCTCTCCACACCCTCACCAGCATCTATAGTCTCTTGATTTGTTCATTTTAGCCACTCTGACTGGTGTGAGGTGGTATCTCAGTGTGGTTTTGACCTGTGTTTCCCTGATGATGAGTAGTGTTGAGCATCGTTTCATGTGCCTGTAGGCCATCTGGATGTCCTCTTTGGAGAAGTGTCTGTTCATGTCTTCCGCCCATTTCTTCACTGGGTTATTTGTTTTCT
>NC_043712.1:50648370-50683036 GCF_006229205.1 Suricata suricatta | reverse complement strand
CTTTTACATCCTTGGTTAGGTTTACTCCTAGGTATTTTATGGTTTTTTGTGCAATCGTGAATGGGATCAGTTTCTTGATTTCTCTTTCTGCTGTTTCATTTTTGGTGTATAGGAATGCAACTGATTTCTGTACATTGATTTTGTATCCTGCACCTTTACTGAACTCATGGATCAGTTCTAGAAGGCTTCTGGTGGAGTCTGCCGGGTTTTCCATGTACAGTATCATGTCATCTGCAAAAAGTGAAAGTTTGACTTCTTTGCCAATTCTGATGCCTTTTATTTCCTTTTGTTGTCTGATTGCTGATGCTAGGACTTCCAGCGCTATGTTAAACAACAGTGGTGAGACTGGACACCCATGTCGTGTTCCTGATCTCAGGGAGAAAGCTCTCAGTTTTTCCCCATTGAGGATCATATTAGTTGTGAGTTTTCATAAACTGCTTTTATAATGCTTAGGTAAGTTCCTTCTATTCCGACTTTCTCAAGGGTTTTTATTAAGAAAGGGTGCTGTACTTTGTCAAACGATTTTCTACATTTATCGACAGGATCATATGGTTTTTTTCCTTTCTTTTGTTAGTGTGATGGATCACATTGATAGATTTGCAAATATTGCACCAGTCCTGTAACTCAGGAATGAATCCCACGTGATCATGATGGATAATTCTTTTTATATGCTGGTGAATTCGATTTGCTTATCTTGTTGAGTATTTTTGCATCTGTATTCATTAAGGATATTGGTCTGTAGTTCTCTTTTTTTTCTGGGTCTCTGTCTGGTTTGGGTATCAGGGGATGCTGGCTTCATAGAATGAGTTTGGAAGTTTTCCTTCTATTTCTATTTTTTGGAATAGTTTGAGAAGAATGGGTATGAGCTCTGCTTTAAATGTCTGGTAAAATTCCCCTGGGAAGCCATCTGGCCCTGGGCTCTTATTTGTTGTGAGTTTTTTGATAACAGATTCGATTTCTTCACTGGTTATTGGTCTATTCATGCTTTCTATCTCTTCCCGTTTGAATTTTGGACGTTCATGGGCATTTAGGAATTTGTCCATTTCTTCTAGGTTGTCCAGTTTGTTGGCATATAATTTTTCATAGTAATCTTTGATGATTGCTTGTATTCCTAAAGGATTAGTTGTGATATACCCTTTTTCATTCATGATTTTGTCAATCTGGGTACTCTCTCTATTCTTTCTGAGGAGCCTGGCTAGAGGTTTATCAATTTTGTTTATTTTTTCAAAGAACCAATTCTTGGTTTCATTGATCTACTTGACTGTTTTTTTTTTTTTTTTTGGATTCTATATTGTTTATTTCTGCCCTGATCTTTATTACTTCTTTTCTTCTGCTGGGTTTGGGGTGCTCTTGCTGCTTCCCTTCTAGTTCCAGTAGGTGCGCCGTTAGATTTTGAATTTGTGCTTTTGCTAGTTTGTTGAGAATGGCCTGGGTTGTAATATACTTTCCTCTTAGGACTGCCTTTGCTGCATCCCAGAGATTTCGGATTGTTTTATTTTCGTTTTCATTGGTTTCCATATATTTTTTAATTTCTTCTCTAATTGCCTGATTAGCCCAATCATTCTTTAGTAAGGTGGTTTTTAACCTCCACATTTTTGGAGGTTTTCCATACTTTTCCTGTGGTTCATTTCAAGTTTCATAGCATTGTGATCTGAAAGTGTCCATGGTATGATCTCTATTCATTTATACTTATGGAGGGCTGCTTTATGCCCCAGTATGTGATCTATCTTGGAGAATGTGTCATGTGCCCTCGAAAAGAAGGTGAATTTCCTAACTTCAGGATGCAGAGTTCTAAATATATTTATCAATTACCTCTATTCCAATGTGTCATTCAGGTCCATTGCTTCTTTAGTGATTTTCTGTCTGGTTGTTCTATCCATTGCTGTCAGTGGAGTATTAAAGTCCCCTTCAATTAGCACATTCTTATCAATGAGATTGTTTCTGTCTGTGATTAATTGTTTTATGTATTTGGGTGCTCCCGAATTTGGCACATAGATATTTATAATTGTTAGCTCTTCCTAATGGAGAGATCTTGTAATTATTATATCATGTCCTTCTTCATCTCTTGTTTCTGCCTTTACTGTAAAGTCCAGTTTGTCTGATAGAAGTTTGGCTACTCTGGCTTTCATTTGGCTTCCAGTTGCATGATAGATATTTCTCCATATCTTTACTTTCAACCTGAAGGTTCACGTCAAAAATGAGTCTCTTTTAGACAGCAAATAGATGGATTTTTTTTTTTTTATCCATTCAGCTACTCTTGTCGTTTGGTTGGAGCATTCAGTCCATTTACATTCAGTATTATTATTGAAAAATGTGGGTTTAGAGTCATTGTGTTCTCCCTAGAATTCATGTTTATATGGTGTCTCTGGCACCTTGTATTATTTTCAACATTTCCCTCTAGAGTCCCTCTTAGGATTTCTTGTAGGGCTGGTTTGGTGGTCATGAATTCTCTCAATTTTTGTTTATTTGGGAACACTTCTATCTCTCCTATTTTGAATGACAGGCTTGCTGGATAAAGGATTCTTGGCTGCATGTTTTTTCTGTTCATCACATTGAAGATTTTTTGCCATTCCTTCCTGGCCTGCCAAGTTTCATTAGATAGGTCTGTAACCACTCTGATAGGTTTCCCTTTGTATGTGAGGGCCCTTTTCTCCCTAGCTGCTTTCAGAATTCTCTCTTTATCTTTATATTTTGCCAGTTTCACTATGATATGTCGTGCCGAAGGCCGATTCAAGTTATGTCTTAAGGGGGTTCTTTGTGCTTCTTGAATTTGAAAGTCTATTTCTTTTCCCAGATTTCGGAAATTCTCAGTTGTAATTTGATCTAGTGTCCCTTCAGGACCTTTCTCTATGTCTTCTGCTTCTGGAATTCCTGTGATACGGATGTTTTCCGCTTGATTGTATCACTCAGGTCTCGAATTCTCCTTTCCTGCTCCTGGATTAATCTCTCTCTTTTTTCAGCTTCCTCTTTTGCTATAACCATATCTTCTAATTCACCTATTCTTGTCTCTGCCTCGTCAGTCCTTGAGGTGGCTGCCTCCATTTTGTTATTCACCTCATTTATAGCCTTTTTAACTCATCACGACTATTTTCAATGTGCCTCGTCATTGTCTCAGTTGCCTCTGTGATGCTTTTTTCAACCCTAGCGATTAATTTTATGACAACTTTTTAAAATTCTTGATCTGGTATGTTGTCTAGATCTGCCTTGAGCAGTTCTGTGGCTGTGACTTCCTCCTGGAGGTTCTTCAGGGGAGAGTTGCTTCGTTTTGTCATTTTTGCTAGTTTTCTGTCTCTTGTCAGCTTTAAAAAGCTCATTGTACTCTGTGCACCTGTTAGTATTGCTCTGTTAAAAGAGGCTTATTGACTCTCCAGGGCCTGTCATTTCAGGAAATATCTTTTAATTGTGTCTCTCAGTTTCTCTTGTTGTGCCTTTAAATATTTTATTTCCCTACTCAGCGATATTTGGGACTCGCCCACATGCACACTTTGGCTTGTTTCTTGGTGTAGCCCTAAGAAGCAAAACAGACAGACATACACAGAGAGAACAGAAGCACACAAACACACAGACAAATCAAACAAACAAAAAAATTAAAAGGGGGAAAGGAAAGAAAGAAAATGGAGAGGAAAGAGATGAAAAGAAGAGAAGAAAAAATTAATAAATGGGGTCAGAGACAACAAAGGAGAATGGACAGTCTAAAAGTGTATGACCAGTTGAGAGGAGTGATAAGAATGAGATACAGGGGAATATATCTGGATTGCAAGAAAGAAAAGAAAAAAAGAGGGAGAGAGGAGAAAGGAAAATAAGGAATGAATAAAACTTAAAAACATTTAATTAAAAAAGGTAATAATAATAAAAAGTAAGTTCAAAAAGAAAAGAAAAGGAAAAGGAAGAAAAAAAAAGAAAAAAAAAAGAAGCAGCAGCTCCCCCTTGCGGATAAGCGTGGTTTGGTGGTTTGGTGTGGTATGTCTTGGAGGCTGCTCTCAGAGGCTCTGCCTTGGTGGCTGCCAAGAGTAAAATGGCGGCATGCCACGCTCCACTGGAACGAGGCAGTCAGATCTCCTTGTGCCGCAGCTGACCAAGTTGTATTATCCAGGCTCACCTCGGTTCAAAGTCGTAGTTCATGCACTTTTATGCTACCACAGATGAGATGTACTTGATATGGTGGCTGTCTTCTTAGGGAGAGGGATCAGTTTCTTTTGACTCAGGCCGGGATTTTGGCTGCTGCTGCCTGAAGGGAGGCATGCAGCAGGAGGTGTAGTGCATGCCCTCACAGACACTGCTGCGGACTCCCAGCCTCCGGTCGGGACAGCAATAGTCTAGGGGGAGGGATCAGTGTCTCTTGGCACTGGCAGGAGTCGTGCTGCTATTGCCCGAGGTACTGGTTGTTGCCCGAAAAGAGCTGTGAGCTCCTGCAGCCAAAGCACGAGCCCCAGCCTTCACTGCGGCCAACTCCCTGCTGGGATCGCATTGTGGTGGGAGCTATTTTTTCCCTGTTGGTACCCGGGATTCGGGATTCACGAGGCCAATGCTGGTGGTGAGATGCACCGTGGAAATGAGGTGCGTGCTCCCACTCCCGTAGCCAAGGTAGAAGTGAGTGCCCCTTGTGCCACTGCAGCGGCCGCCGACTCCCTGCTGGGATGGCACAGTGCTGGAAGCTGTTCTTTCCCTTGTGCCACCCAGGTTCTGGATTCGCGCTGCCCAGCAGTTATATATGGAGTGAGAATTTCTCTCTCCAAGCACGGTTAAACATTCTTTATCTCTTCCCCAGAGACAGTACTATGAGCGTGTTCAGTTTCTCTGTCTCTTCCCTTTGTCTCTCGGGCTCTGTGCGCTTGCCCTATGTTGGGCTGGGCTCCCACCTCCCCTGCCCCTCTCAGGCTGGCCCGTTTTCCAATCTCCCCAGTTCACACTCACTCATTCAGGTATCTTTGAGGTTGTCTTCCTTCTGGAGTCCGAATTTTCTCCTTCCGTTCTTGCAGATGGGAGAAATGTACTTCTCAGTTTGATAGATGGGGCAGATGAAGTTTACAGAGCTCCCTTCCTCTCTGCCATCTTGGCTCCTCTCCAACATTTTTTCGGGGATACATGCATTCTTATGTTTGCAACAACATTATTTACAATAGCCAAATTCTGGTAATAGTCCAAGTGTCCATCAATTAATGAATGGATAAGGAAGACCTGGTGTGTATACATACTATGAAATGTTATTCCGCTACAAAAAAAGAATGAAATCTTCCTATTTGTAACAACAGATTGAACTAGACAATATTATACTAAAAGAAATAAGTTAGAGAATGACAAATACTGTATTATTTCACTCATATATGGAATTTAAGAAACAAAACAAATAAGGATATGGAGAAAAAAGAGGAGACAGAGGCAAACCAAAAAACCAGTCAATAAAGAATAAACTGGGGGCGCCTGGGTGACTCAGTCTGTTGAGCGTCTGACTTTGGCTCAGGTCATGATTTCATGGTTCATGGGTTCAAGCCCTGTGTCGGGCTCTGTGCTGATAGCTAGCTTAGAGCCTGGAGCCTGTCTTTGGATTCTGTTTTTCCCTCTCTCTTTGACCCTCCCCTGTTCATGCTGTCTCTGTCTCTGTCTCTCTCTCAAAAATAAAACATTAAAAATATATAAAAAAGAACAGACTCATGGTTACCAGAAGGAAGATGGGTGGGAAGATGGGTCAAATAGGTGATAAGGATTAAGGAGTACACTAGCTGTGGTGAGAGCAGGGTATTATATGGAAATGTTGACACTAATAATACGCTGTCTGTTAGTTGACTAATTGGAATTTAAATAAGAACTTGAAATAAAAAAATAAAGAAGATGTGGTATGTATACACAATGGAGTATTATTCAGTCATAAAGAAAGCATTTAATCTTGCCATTTGCAACAGCATAGATGGATCTAAAGAGTATAATAATAAGTGAAATTAGAGGGGTGCCTGGCTTGCTCAGTTGGTAGAGCACATGACTCTTGATCTTGGGGTCATGAGTTTGAGCCCCATGTTGAAGGTAGAGTTTACCTAAATAAATGATAGGCAAATACTATATGATTTCACTGATATGTGGAATTTAAGAAAGGAAACAAATGCACAAAAGAAAGAGAGAGAAGCCATGAAACAGACTCTTAACTATAGAGAACAAACTGATGGTTACTAGAGGGCGGGTTGGTGGAGGAATGAGTGAAATGGGTGATAGGGATTAAAGAGTACACTTAACATGGTGAGCACTGAGTAATGTATAGAATTTCTGAGTCGCTATATTGTATACCTGAAACTAATATAATGCTCTATGTTAACGGTCCTGGAATTAAAAATTAATAAAAAATACATCTCATATAGCTATAGAAATTTTTTTCTTACAATAGGAACTTTTAAGATCTAGTGTCTTAGCATCTTTTCAACATACAATTCAGTATTGTTAACTATAGACACCATGATGGACATTATATCCCTAGAAATTATTTATATATCTTATAAGGTATAAATATAACTGGAAGATGTACTTTTGACCATCTTCACACATTCTTCCAATTCCCACCTCTGGCAACTACCAGTCTGTTCTCTGTTTCTATGAATTTGGGTTTTTTTAAAAAAATGTTTATTAATTTATTGAGAGAGAGAGAGATAGAGAGAGAGAGAGAGAGAGAGAGGGAAAATCCCAAGCAGACTCTGTGCTGTCAGTGTAGAGCCTGAAGCAGAGCTTGATCTCACAAACCATGGAATCATGACCTGAGCCAAAAACCAGGGGCAGAGACTCAACCAAATGTGCCACCCAGGTACCCCTGGGGGGTTGTTTGTTTGTTTTAGATTCCACACAAAAATGACATTGCAGTATTTGTCTTTCTTGAACCTGACTTAGTTTGTTTAGCATAATGACCTCAAGGTCCATCTATGTTTTCAAGAAATGGCAAGAAAGCCTTCTTTTTTATGGCTGAATATTATTCCATTGCATGTGGGTGTATCACATTTTCTTTATCCATTTATCCATTGATGGGCACTTAGGTTGTTTTCATGTCTTGGCTATTGTAAATAATGCTGCAATGAACATGGGGGTGCAAATATCTCTTCAATATAGCAATTCCATTTCCTTTGTATACTTATCCAGAAGTGGAATTCTAGATCATATGATAGTTCTATTTTTAATTTTTTGAGGAACATCCATACTGTTTTCCATAATATACCAATTTACAGCCCCCATCAACAATGCATGAGGATTCCTTTTTCTCCATATCCTATCCTTTCCAACACTAATTTGTTGTCTTTTTAATAGTAGCCATTCTAACAGCTATGAGGTGATATTACATTGTGGTTTTAATTCACATTTCCCTGATTATTAGTGATGTTGAGCACCTTTTTACGTACCTGCCTATTAAGTTTCTTTTCCCGTTTTTTAATTGGAAATTTTTTTTGCTATTGAGTTGGACTAAGTTTGTCATACATTCTAAAAATTAACTCATCAGCAGTATTTTCTTACATTCTATTGTTTGCCTTGTCATTATGTTGATGGTTTCTTTTGCTGCGAAGGAGCTCTTTAATTTTAATATAGTCCTACTTGTTTGTTTTAGCTTTTGTGGCCTTTGCTTTGGTTTTAAATCCAAAACATTATTGCTAAGATCAATGTTAAAGAACCATTTCCTTCTGTGTTTCTATGTTTTCTTCTAGGAAATTTATAGTTTCAGGTCTTAAGTTCAAGTCTTTAATCCATTTTGAGTTGGTTTTTGTATATGACATAAGATAAGGGTCCAATATCATTCTTATGTCTGTTCAGTTTTCCCAAAATGATTTATTGAAGATTTTTTTCTCCATTATATATTCTGGCTCCTTTGTTATAAACTGACCATTATGTGTGTGTTTATTTTTGTGCTCTCTATTCTATTGACCTATGTGTCTATTTTTGCATCAATATCATAGTATTTTGATTACTATACCTTTATAATATATTTTGAAATCAGGAAATATGATATTTCTAGCTTTATTTTTGTTTTTATTTCCCTCAATATTTCTTTGGCTATTTTGGGTCTTTTATGACTTTATACAAATTTTGTATTGTTTGCTCTATTTATGAGTAAAATGCCACTGGAATTTTGATAGGAATTTTGTTTATCATTTTGGGTAGTACGGACATTTTAACAATATAAATTCTTCCAATCCATAAACAAAGAATATCTTTCCATTTATTTGTGTCTTTTTAAGTCTCTTTCATCAGTATCTTATAGGAACTTGTGTAAAGATCTTTCCCCTACTGGGTTATATTTTATTATTTTTGATGCAATTGTAAATGGGATTATTTTCCTAATTTCTCTTTCTGACAGTTGGTTGTTAGTGTATAGAAACACAACTCATTTTTGTATATTGACTTTGTATACTGCGTCTTTACTGAATTCAATAGTTCTAACAGTTTTATTGCTGGAGTTTTTAGAGTTTTCTGTATCTAATATCTTGTCACCTGCAAATAGGGACATTTTTATTTCTTCCTTTTTTGGAAAGTTTATTGATTAATTTTGAGGCAGGGGAAGAGGGACAGAGAGAGAGAGGAAGAGAGAGATAATCCCAAGTAGGCCCTGCACTAACAGCAGAGAGCCCAATGTGGAGCTCAAATCCACAAACCATGAGATCATGACCTGAGCCAAAGTTACTCAACTGACTGAGCCACCCAGGCACCCCAACTTCTCCCTTCTTGATTTGGATGCCTTTTACTTCTTTTTCTTGCCTAATTGCTCTAGCTAGGACTTTCAGTACTGTATTAAATAGAAGTGGTGAGAGTGGGCATCCTAGTCTTTTTTTCTGTTATTAGAGCAAACGATTTCAGTGTTTCACTGTTGAGTGTGATTTTAGCATATATGTTATATATGGCCTTTATTATGTTGAGATATATTCCCTCTATAACCGCTTTGAGAGTTTTTATCATAAACTGATGGTGAATTTTTTCAAATGCTTTTTTTGAATCTATTGAAATGATCCTGTGATTTTTATCTTTTATTTTATTAATGTGTGCTACATCAATGTTGTGTAGCACATTGATTGATTTGTGAATGTTGAAACATCCCTGACTCCCACTCCATTTGATCATGGTGTATGATCCTCCTATTGTATTGTTGACTTTTGTTTGGTAATATTTTGTTTAAAATTTTTGCATTTATGTTTATCAGGGATCTTGGCCTGTAATTTTATTTCCTTATGCTATCCTTCTCTGATTTAGACATCAGGAGAATGCTGCATTCATAAAGTATTTTTGGAAGTGTTATATCTTATTCTGTTTTTGGAAGAGTTTGAGAAGGATTGGTACTAATTGGTATTAATTCACTCTTAAATGTTTGGTAGAATTCATACATGAAGCCATTCGCTCCTAGACTTTCTTTTGTTGGGAGGTTTTGGATTACTGATTCAATCTCCTTACTTGCTTGTACTTGCTTTGTTCAAATTTTCTATTTCTTTATGATTCTGTCTTAGTGGGTTATATGTTTCTAGGAATTTGTCCATTTAGTCTAGATTGTCCATTTGGTTGGCTTATAACTATTAATAGTAGTCTATTATGATCATTTGTAGTTCTGTGGTATCACTTGTAATGTTTCTTTTTTCATATTCATTTTCATTTGAGTCACCTCTCTTTTTTTTCCCTGGTAAGTCTATCTAAAGGCTTGTCTTTTAACAATATGGCTTTTAGTTTCATTAATCATTCATCTTTTGTGTTATATTTTTTTGTATCTTTAAATTTATTTCTCCCTAATCTTTCTTATTTATTTCCTTCTACTGACTTTGGGCTTGGTTTGTTCTTTTTCAAGTTCCTTGAGGTGTAAAGGTAGGTTGTTTATTTGATCTTTGCTTTTTCTATAATGTAGGTGTTTATTGCTATAAATTTCCCTCTTAGAACAGCTTTTGCTGGATCCCATAGGTTTTGGTTCTTATATTTCTATTTTCATTGGCCCCAAGATATTTTTTTATTTCACTTTTGCTTTCTTCTTTCACTTATTTGTTGTTCAGTATCCTATTGCTTACTCTGTACATATTCATGAATTTTCCAGTTTTATTCTTGTGATTAATTTCTCATTTCATGTAATTGTGGTTAGAAAAGATGCTTGATATTATTTTACTCTTCTTAAATTTATTAAGATTGTTTTTGGTCTAACATGTGATCTATCCTGGAGAATGTTCCTCATGTGCTTGAGAGGGATGTGTATTCCACTGCTGTTGGATGGAATATTCTGTAGATGTCTAAGTCCATTTGGTCTAATGTGTCATTTAAGTCCAATGTTTCCTTATTGATTTTCGTATCCCAATTCCAGAATGGTTAGTAGGGCTGTCACTATCTGAGGCCACAGTCTCTCTCTAGAGCCTGTAATAGAACATTAGATGGCTCCTATGATCTTTGTCCCCTGGTAGTACTTCCACAATTATGATAGGCTTCATAGAAAAAGACATTTTACAGATATAATTAAGGTTTCTAATCAGTTAATTTTAAAAGGGATATTATTTGAGTGGGGCTAATATAATCATAAAAACCTATTTTTAAACATTTTTAAGATGTTTATTTATTTATTTTGAGAGAGAGCAATGTATGCATGTAAACAGGGGAGGGAGAGAGAGAATCCCAAGCAGGTTCTGCACTGTCAGCACAGATCCTAATGTGGGGCTCAATCTCATTAGCTGTGAGATCATGACCTTAACTGAGATCAAGAGTCAGATGCTTAACCAACTGAGCCACCCAGGTGCCCCTCTTATAAACCCTTGAAAGATAGAAGTATTTTCTGGCAGGTGACAGAAGAAGTCATAGAGATTTGGAATGTGAAAAAGGACTCTGTATACCACTGTTTTACTTTAAGGATGGTGGGATCCACATGAAAAGGATGTGGTGCCCTGGAGGAGCTAACAGCAATATCTTCCTGGTAGTGAGAAAATAGGGACCAGGAAAGAGGTGAATTGTACCAACCTGGATGAACTTGGAGGGGAATTCCTCCCCAGTCTCCTAGTTGACACCTTGATTCTTGTGAGCAGAGAACCCAGTTGAGCCATGTTGGATTTCTAACTTGCACAACTATGAGCTAATGGGTATTGTTTAAGACACTAAATCTGAATCATTTGTTATGCAGCATAGAAAACTGATACATGACCCATGTTTTTAATCCTGGCAGTTACAAAAGTCTCTCTTTCCTTAAAATCCCATGTGAAGTGTTCCTCACCTCATCTTATTTACTCTCCTTTGGGGGCTTTTCTGGCTTTCTGATTTCCAACCACGGTGGTCCTTTTCCAATTGTTGATGTACTTTATTCTTTCTTTGCTCAGGACTAATGTATGTGCTGCCCCCTCTGATTGGAAAGTTCTGCAACCCACTTCCTCCTCCTAGGCTAGTCCTTTTCATCCTTCAGAATGGAGTTAAAACACCACATCCCCAGGGGAAAACTCTGTTGCCTCAGACTAGGCTGAGTTCTTTCATATGACCCTCTGTCTTGGCTTTCTTAGCTCCTGCACCATTGGTAAGTGTACTTGTATGATTTCTTTTGATAAATGTCTCATTTGGTCTCCCTTCTACTCTCAATAACAGCATCCTATTCACAACCATCAAAACCACTTTCTCAACTTTTATTTTTATTTTTAGTCATTTGTTTTCTTTTTTATTGTAAATCTTCTCAACTTAGACTCTAAGTTTGTTGAGGACATGCACCAAGTGCATGTGCTCACCATTGATTGCATCCTCTGTGCTTAACTTGCTGGCATTGGGGAACCCATTTTAATCAGTGAATGAGGAAACTGAGAAGCATCAGAGAGATCCTAATCTCTCTTTTCTCTCTGTCCCTGTCTTCTCTTTCTCTCTTCCTCTCTCTGTCTCTGTCTCTCTGTCTCTGTGTCTCTCTCTGTTACACACACACCAAGTTACACAACCTACACACTGTTGCCAGCTCTATTATGGGGCCAAGTATGGTTTCATTTGTTCATTCACTCCTTGCTTTGCATTGTTTTTCTGCCAATTAGGAACTTTTTTTTTTTTTTTTTAAGTAGGCTGCAAGTGGTTAAAACAATAAGACGACTTACTGGATTACTTCATGGGGTATCTGAATCATGATCACTTTATTTCAACCATCTAACCTTTTACAAAACCAATAGGTTACCTTTTAAAGCATTTAGAAAAGTGATATACATTGTGACAATGGGGGAATCTTGAGATAAAATAGACGGGAAACTAGGAATATTGAGTTTGAACGTTAGCTGGGCTAGAACTATTATTAACCTCTCAGGGTCTTTATGTCAAATCAGCATTTGAGACTAAATGTATATGAGGTTCATTTTAAAATCTAATTTTCCAAAGTTGTGTACCTATAACTCCTTAATTTGGCAATACTACGTGTATGTGATTAAACAACAATCTACAAGACTAATAACCTTTATAGACATACCTCACTTAATAGTAAGGAATGGATGATTTCCAAGAATGTTGGCATTAAGGTGAATTTTTACTAAGTAACTCTGCTTTTCCTTTATCTCTACTAGCCGATTGTAGATGTGACTCACTAGAAATGGTATCTCAAATAATATTAATGCTAATACTAGAATATTGATAAATATTAACTATGTAGAAATGAAAACAAGATACAATAAAATGAACAAATACACAATAATTTTGTTTTACATAAATGTTCATGGCTTAGAGAATTTTTAATTCCTTAAGCTCTATCTGGCCATTTTTTCCCTACCAGACTCAAATTACCTTACCACATATTACTTTAAGCCAAACTAATTCTCCACATTTTCCCATAACAAACATTTTTCCTGAGTATCCTGCTCAGCTTTATCTAGTGATCTCAGCACAGTTGGAGACTCTATGTATTCAGCCATGTATCTGACAGTTATTGAGTTTCCACTTTTTTGTCAAGCAGGAGAAGATAGGAGGACATTAGAAGGAACTGTTTACTAACATTGTCATATTGACCCTTTATACAGAATGTATTCTGAGACTTACTGCTGTCTCCCACCAAGCTAATGTCTGACAGTTACCAAGAAATGCGTAAATTTATAAATACTGTTATATTTCCAACATTAGCCCAACTTCTGAAGTTCATAAGGGGGACACTAAGGACTCTGGGAAAGGAATCCACAAATTCCATGGAGTAGGGGAGTCAGGGAGTAGCTTCTGTTAGCAGTATATACCTTGTTATTGGACATGCAGACATGACCTGTAACTTGTGCTGTCCTAAGCCTGATAAAGTGGGCAGGAATGAATAGAGACGCAAGAGTAAACAGAAGGCATGATCAAAGCCTCGATGCAGTGGAAGGATCTGACTGATTGAAAAGAATGAGTCTGATGTGGAGATTAAGGGTAGAAATGGGGCAAACAGGGCACCCTGCATAAACTCTTTGCGCCTTTCTTCCTTCCTCTGCCCTTAAGTAAATAGTAGCCCTACATTTCAGTATTTGCATTCCAAAATAGTAATTTGAAAGAATGTTTTGAGATGCATATGTGAGGGTGAGTATAAGTATAAAAGTGATTATATATGCTATAGATGTCAAGGGATTCCTTCAAGGAACTGAAGATTGCAGACTATAATCAGACTGTAGTCTGTTTTAATTTTCAATATGACAATATGATTGCTTTTACTTCAATGATTATTATTTCTTTATACTGGCTATACCTCAGTCAATTTTAGAGGAAAATTATTTAAGTGAATATATGTTCATTTTTATATTTATATTCACTTATATGAAACCTGTTTTTTTTTTCTTTGTTTTGAGAGAGAGAGAGGGAGAGAGCGAGCGAGAGCGAGCAAGTGTGAGTAGAAGCGGGCCAGAAAGAGAAAAAGAGAGAGAATCCCAAGCACTCTCCACATCTAGCACAGAGCCCAACATGGGGCTGGATCCCACAACTGTGAGCTCATGACCTGAGCGGAGATCAAGAGTCAGACACTAAACCGACTAAGTCACCCAGGCACTCTGAAACCTGTTAAGTGTCCTGCATATTTTTCCATCCTTAAACCAAACTCCTTTCTAAAACAGTGTAGAATATTTTGGAAAGTGTTAAACTTGTACTTAGCCTGTAAAAATTACTTATCCCAATTTTACATGGAGAAAAATGTAATTTTAAGAAGTTCAGAATGTTTCAAGTCTTTGAAACAAATCAGCAGAGGAAGTAGAATTCTAGTTTATATGATACATAGAACATAATGTGAAATAGCTTAATTCTGAATTGGAATAGTCATTGGGGCTTATATTCTACATGGGACTAGGCCCCTATCAATGTTCACTATGGTAGACTAAACTGAAAAATTATGGTTAACATGTGTCCTCTCTAAAGAGAATGTATTAAAGAAGTCTAAGTTTGCTGTTTTGAAATATTTTTAGTCCATATTGAAAACATTAGTTGATATGTACAATTCTAATTAGTTAGTATACTCTAATTACTAGTGTATATTCTAATTTTTCATTTTTAAGTAGAGGTAATTCTACAATAAAAGTAATACATGCATGCTATTAACAGTTTTGAGAGTATTGAAAAATAAGATGTAGGCAGCATTGGGGGAATCCCTTGGACTTTTTATATTGGGTACAACCCAGCTCTTGGCACATCTGAAATTTCATAAAGGCAGCAGCAAAGTCCAAAAGGGGTTGTGATTTGCATCATCTGTGAATCACTTATTGCAAGAAACACTCCTTTAAGGAATTGTAAATTATAGACTACAACCAGACTACATTCTGTTTTTATTTTCTACTTGACAATATGTTGTGGCTGATCTTTTCTCAGTGTCTGTTATTTTCCTCACTGTTCCTATCCCTCTATTGATTTTAGACGAATGGGTTTTCACCATTTGAACAAATGCAAAGAAATGTTTGTAAAGTAAAATGCTATAATATACTAGGATGCAGGGACAATATTAGAAACCCTTATGGATTACCTCACTGGGTGGCCATGATTTAATTCACAGAGCTGTCTGACCTGGCACGCAGAGCGCTGAAATCTTAAGGAAGAGAAAAGTCTAGCACTCCTACAGATTCCAAGTTATTCTCAGAAATGCTTCTCTGTATCTTGGACGTACAGTGAGTCTCCATGGAAAGCCCATGTGTAAATGTCTCTATATTAGCTAATATGCTAATTTAGGGGTCAAGCTAATATAAATCAAACTAAGTTGTTATTCTTATATATGAACAATATTTTTTCAGATTTTATTTTCCTTTTATGTGGGTTTGGTAATAAAACCCAAACACAGTAATTAACACACACCATTAATAAGTCCCATGGCTAATTTCCCTTCAAATTCAAAGACATACCAAGAAGAAAACGAACATTGGGTTTTGTTGTGTCTATGTCCCCAAAGTAGCTGAACTACAAATTTTTAAACTGTCTTTTGGAAATAACTGACTCTAAGCTAGAGATATTGTTGGCTAAATTCTGTCCCAAGTCCTTTTTTTAAACTACTGAGTTTATAACTACCGAAAACAAAGAGTAATAAGGAAAGCGCTGACAACGGTGTAATTTACAAGAGTGGCGTTTGGGGGCTTTTTTAAACTATCACATCGCTGGGAATTAAAGAATCTTGGGTTCTTTCGTCAGGCTTGCTACAGACTTTCTTTTGTAACCTGGGGTGAGTCACTTGACCTTCTTTGTGGCTTGAATCTCCATGGGTGCCCTCTGAAAGAGAGATGGAGCTTTAAACTAAAGAGATGGAAGGTGCTTTGAAGGTGCAGAGTATCATAGCCTTTCCACGACTCTCTGGTTTTATTTTTCATGAAGATTATTAACATTTGGCAAAGAGTCATTACTTGACAATTTATTATCCTGTTCAAATCCAGGTAGGTTAAAAGTTTAAACTTTTTATACCAAAAGTCAAGTCTCTTGTGCTTTATAGAAACCCCAGATACCACATGGTTAAAAAAAAATTATGAATTTCATTTGAAAAGTCTCTTTTCTGGCACATAGGCTCTGCATTATAATGAAATATTCCATTGAAACGTCTGCTCTGGCACCGTGAATGGAGAAAAGTCTTGTGTTTGTATACTCTGTGAAGTTGAACAACAATTTCCAACATATGTTAGGAGAGGCTGCCCTCTTTGGAGATGGGAAAATGGATAGCTCCAGAGGGAAAAGAAAACCAAGCGCTGAAAAGTTTTTGTTAATCTTTTACTGGTGAAACAGAGCTGGGAACAGAGCAGCCTGTTGGCTGCAGGGAAGGCTGGAGCCAAGAGGCCCAGCCCACAGGAAATGAACGCTGTCCTCCTCAGTGAGGCTACTTAAGCAGAGAGAAAACATTTACAGTACTTGTAATTACGATGGTTTTCGGCACCTAAATTGTCATAAATCACATTTATAAAAGCCATCTTCACACCAGTCAAATTTTGAAAGCTGCAAAATATATTCAGCTGGTGGGTAGTTTGAAATGGTGGTACATATGTTTGGAATAAATACATGTTATAATTATGGTTTTTAATACAGGGAGGTTTCTTATGAGGATTTATACTCACATACTGATGATAAAGGAGTACATTGTGAACATAATAAAGTAGTGATGGGTGGTATTTGTTCCGGCATTTCTACAAAATACTGCCTGCAACTCTAAGGGGTATGTTCCTATGTAAATCCCCATACATCAAGATAAAAATATACTTCTCAGTGTATTTCCTGCTGCAAACTACCCAGAGAGAAAATACCTGCATTTTCACAACCAATTCATGGATCTTAAAACATAATTATGTCTTATTGCATTGTTGATCCCAGAGCAGTATTTGAATTAAAAAGGAGTAAATAGAATTGGTAGAAAGTAAAAGAGCTCTATTTTATAGCCAAGAGCATGGTGGAGTGAAATCTAGTTTTAATAAAGACTAGTATCATAATAAGCAGATGAGTCTAACTGGTAATTAGAGTTTTTATTACATATGTATTACCTAACACCAAAGCCAGTCCTCTCAAATAGAACGTGGAGTGGAGAGGTGGTAATGGATTATATTGCTTGGCAGGGTCAAGGAGAGATCTGAATGAACTATTTACACAATTCTGACACATCGAATAACTGTATTCTGGGCTGTGAGGACCTGGTCTGGATCTCTCTCTATAATAATCTTCCATTCAGTTATTCAATCATTCAACAAATATTTGCTAAACACCTCTTACATGCTAGTTACTAGCACAGCTCCTAGCACCAGAAATGTGAATAAGTTGGCATCTAGCCTTTGAGGAATTCCTGCTTTTGAGAGAAATAAAGCCATAAACAAATAATTGCAACACAGCGTACTTTGTGTACTAATAGAGGTATGTATATAATTTCTGTCTTGACATGCACTGTAATAGATGGCATATACTAAGGGTTTGTTGCTGCTGGGGCTGGTTAGAAATTATAGCAGCCTAGGTAAGGAACTTGTTTAAAATTCACCTCGGTCACCAGATTCAGAATGATATCCTATAGCTCTTGGTTTTGCTTCATTTCCATAAGCATTTTAAAAATGTGGGTCTCTTCTTATCACTAAGGCATGTATTCTAACAGATCCTTTTCCTACTTTGAAAGTTTGTGTCTTGGACAAGTGAATGTGATTAGACTGCTAAGTTAACAGCCTACTCTGGAAATGAAGGGCCTCAGCACAGTAAAATGGGCAGTAGTGGGGGCATAACATAGGATTTTTGCTCTCCAAGTCAATATGTTTCTACCTCCATATCCCTACCATGTCAGAAAATCCTATTTTCAAGGTTTCATCCATTTTTTTTTTTTTACTTCTGCTTAGCTGTAAATCAGTTTACTCTCTTGGTATGCTTGAACTTCAAATCCTTTCTTTAGAGCACGTTTTGACTGGGAATAAAAGTACAAAGGGTGTCAGAGGGAAGAAGGGCATGATGCACAATGGGGAGCCTGTGAAGAGCACCAGACCCAAGGTTCTGAAGACCAGCGCCACCTTCATGATCGGCCTGAAGGAGCCTTGTAGGAGGGCATGCACTCTTTTTAGGTTGCTGGGCTCAGAGCATACTGTGATGACGTGGGCAATACCCTCTGTTTAGGGTAGTGGAAATCTTCCTTGTTTTTTAAGCGAGGTTCCAAAGGGGTGTTTTGGTGCAGCACATCTCTTGAACAGCCATTAAAAATTTTTATTTTGAGAATCGGTATTGCCAAGCAGTGTCCTAGGACCTGGAAATAAAATGGTGAGCAAAACAGGGTGTACTCTCATGAAGCTTATAATCTAGTGGACAAGACAGTGACTAAACACTCTGAGGAAAGGGAATACCACTGCCTGATGTAGCAGCCAGGAGAATGCATCATGCAGAACTCTTGTTACAGGGAGCCTGTTTGACTGATGGTCCATCGCTGCCCTTCTGGAGCCATCCCACTTAGGACCAAAACTACGCGTCTCCAGCACCGCTCCCCTCAGTGAATGAGCGCGTCAGGTACTAATGCAAACCCATCCATGCAACCTATATGATGCCTTACTCTTCAGCCCAGAAACAGAAAGTAGAATGGTAGTTGCCAGGGGCCGAGGGGTGAGAGAAATGGGAAAATGTTGGTTAAAGGGTGTGAACTTCCAATTATAAGATGAATAAGTCCTAGCAATGTAATGTAAGCACAGCTTGGTTGTTGTAGTTAACAATACTGTATTGTATACCTGAAAGTTCTCACCTTAACAATGACAACAAGATGGTAATTGTGTGGGTGAAGGATGTGCTAACAAGCCTTATTGTGGTAAATACTTCACAAATATACATGTATCAGCTCATCACCTTGAATATCTTAAATGCACACAAGTGTGATATCAATTACATAAAGCTGGGGAGTAAAAAGCTAGAGGAGCCTCAGGGGCTTGACTTAAACTTTCCTAGAATTTTGCTGAGGTCTGAGGCTCTGCCTGCCCAACCAGGCCAGACCATACATCAAGGTCTGAGGTTCTCCTGACTTCTCTAGCTCCCTCCTCTTATCCTTAATCTCTTGCATAGCTAATCCTTTATGTCTGCTTTTCAGAGGAGTTGACTAACAAGTGGTGTCCTGAGTCATCTGAGAAAACCGGCAGCAAGATGCGGATTGCAGACTGCTTACTCAGCACCTGCCGGGCAAGACATGCCATCCTAAGTAGCATGTGGGACGCAGATAATCCATAACACGCAGCAGTGTCTCACTTGCTAAAGATTACACTGGTGGTGAGCTGAGAAAAGGTCCTGGTGGAGGGGAGCACCAACCAAGGTGCAACGCTTCAGGCACTTGACAACAAGTGAGAAGAGGGATAGCGGTGCGTACAAGGGCGGTGGAGTGGACTAGATACTGCTAAATTGCTGTGACATCCTGCGGAGGGATAACAGGAGAATGAGAGCTGTTAATAAGGTTGAAGGGTAAGTGTGAGAGCCAGAAGTCCTCTTCAGTAGCTAGAGAGGCCCTTATCTCCTTGATGGCAGTTTACACAGCTGAGTGGCAGATGTGGGATCTGATAGAGTCCCAGAGCCCCCTAGAGATGTTTGATGGTCGAGTGCTCAGTCAAGGTACATCTGTGAGGCTAAAGTCAAGGATCTGACTGATCAGGAAAATCTGGGCCCCCGAACATCGGATAGGGACATCCTTTAGGATGAATGCCCTTGAAGATGGTGGCTCTGCAGACCTCTCTGTTCCCTCAGAGATTACACAGATGCCCCACTCTAGTAAGAGCTAGCACTTTGCCCATGTTAGAAGACACGACAGACCCTCATTCCTGAAAGGCCACTGGTGTTCCCCTTGGGAGCTGCTACTTTGTCTTCTCAGATCAAAAACTAGAGTTAGGTTCCAGCGTAACTGGCTAGGGATACTGGGCCTGATATGGGAGGAAGGAAATTATACACTGAAGAAGTAGTAAGAACGAGCTAGCATATGCGGGCAGTGGCTAGGGAAGTACCCCTGGGATCAGCTTTCGAAGGTGTTTGATTAAGAATATATGACTGAGTAAGCAAGAATCCACTCACTTTAGGACATGGGATTTAACATCCTGGCAAGGATCTCTGGGGATAGGACAAATTCACTGCTAGCACGGTTCCTCAAAGTGTAGAAAAAGTGCTGGTCGATGCTGAGTGGAATGGAAGTGCCGGAGTTGTCCCAGCACGTGATACAGGAAGGAATAAGGAGTCTAGGGGAGATAGCTCTGCGGGAATGGATATATTATATCAGGTCAGGGACTTTCTAGAGAATATGTTCAAACAGAAGGGCCCAGAGGACACACTGCTTAACAACATCGTTAGTAAAGAGCTAGTGAGAGGGAACCAGCATCACTAAACATTCAGTGGTGACAAGTCCCAGTGTGAGAATTACAGTTCAGGCCCTTGGGACTTGGGAACGTGGTCATATCCTCCGGTGCAGAGAATGATATGCCTTTTGAGTAACAGCCCCTGGCATGTCACTCGACCTTGGTAGAAACAAACACTGGACCATGGGACACCAGCTGGCTATGTATGTACCTGGAGCTGCCCAGTACTGGCTGTGTTCTGCCAGAACTACCAAGTCATGAAGTACAGTTGGACCTACAGCAGCAAAGGGCTATGTTAAGCTGGAGATAGCACATCCCAGACAGGCTGCATAGACAGGAATTCAGATTCCCCACCCCTCCCCACATTCACATTAGCACCTACTCAAACCTTTGACTGTATGGGGCAGGGATAAAGCTGTATCTGCATATCTGAAGAAGGGCGGAAAATCTGAGTTTGGTTGACAGGTCAGCTCAGTGTGTGGGTGCAAAAGCCAAAAATGAGTGACAATTGCATCACAGCCACATTCAGCGTTCAGTGAATGAATGAATCAATGAATGAACCCAGAGCATAGAGGACACAGATCTACATATGATAAGGATTTGTATTGGCAAGATAAGGGTCAAATTGTTGCAGAAGTTGGACTTCTAGAACTTTTCTAGTCTCTAGTCTCCAAGAGACAGAATACTTGAGTAAGACAGAAAGGAAAATTTTACCCTACCTCTACTATGCCAATCCCAGAGAGAGGACTCCATCTGGACTGTAAGACTGTTACTTTGAACACAAAGTGACTTCTTTTAGAATAAGGCATTCAGTGAGGTCTTTCTCTACTTCAATCTATAAAGCAGACCAAGTTGTGGCAAAAATAAAGGTTATACTGAAAGCCAGAGTGGGAAATGCATTTTGTGGCGCTCTAGTTCCTTACAATTCAGAGCAGGCATTGATGGGAACGAACGAAAGGAGACGAGATAAGGTCTTTTGGATTAAAAAAAAAAATCTATCTGCTTCAGAAACACTTTGCAAAGTGAGTACAGATGTGCAGAGTGAATGGCACATTTATCCCAACAGCACTTTGAAGGACACTGTTGGTAAATTGGCTCCATTTAAAACCAGTTTGCCCTTAACATTAGTCAAATCCAATCCTCTTCCTTTTAAATAAATGCTACTATAAGGAAACATTAATAAATATGCTGTCCAATTCATTTGTAAGGTTATACATGTGATAGAGAGAAGCCTGTCCTAATATGCTATACTAAGGAAAACAATAGAATCAGTCTTACATATGCCATGTCATAAATTATAATGCTGATATTGTCATGTACTTTACCCACATATTACAGTAAGAAATAAGCCATAAATGTATCCTAAAGAAAAGTTGCATTCTAACACATTTAGTCTTATAATAAAAACTGGTGACATTTCTGGTTGGATTATTGGCATAGGTTTTTTTTTTTTTTTTTTAATCACTGGTTAGTCTATTCCTGAGCTCTCAGAGCAAAAACATTCCATAGGAAGCCAAGAAATATAATTTTAGTTGGAGTATAATTTTCCAGCTGTTGCAAGTAGGCATATTTTGGCATGTTTCAGAACTAATGAAATGTAAGGAAATATTAACCAGCTGATGGTTGAATCCATTTTTATTCTTAATGGTTGCAAGACAAGATTATAAGTCACTGATTCTTATCTTATTTCACAGTACTTTTGTCACAAATAAAGCCAATAATCTGATGTCATAAAGTCCTAATGACTCTCTTAGATCCTTGGGATATGTGCATATGAAAGTGACTCTCAGGAATCTAGACACATCTCCTCGTTTTCCTTTTGCTTATGAGATCAAGAAAAGATGAAATATAAGGGCTGACTTTCATTCTGCACTTTAAGCTAAAATCTCATCCAATGGACAATAGCAGATTATCAGCCCAAATCAACTGCAAGTCCAAACTGATCATTTTTGTAGAAAGCTGCCCAAATTAGGTTCATCTTAAAAATGGTCACATCTATTCACAACCCCTAATTAACAGAAGCTTTGTCCATTTTATGGTGGCCAACTCTAACACCATGAGCAGAGGGTGGAGCAGGCCTACCCATTTGGCAGTTTGGTGAAGTCTCTGAACCTTTTCTCAGAACGGTGTTCCAAATTCTCATCTAAAGTATGTTTTTAAAGAATAAAAGAGGGACACCTGGGTGGCTCAGTTGGTTAAGTGTCTGACTTCAGCTCAGGTCATGATTTCATGGTTTGTGATTTCAAGCCCCACATCAGGCTCTGTGCTAACAGCTCAGAGCCTGGAGCCTGCTTCAGAATCTGTGTCTCCCTCCCTCTCTGCCCTCCCCCACTCATGTGCATGTTCTCTTTCTCTTTCTCAAATACAAATAAACATCAAACAATTTTTAAAAAAGAATAAAATAAAATACATAATATTGCAAAGGAAATCAATTACTGAAAAAACTGTCAAACTCTTTGAAACAGTTTTGTGAAGTAGTGATATGTGAGCTTTTTATTAATGCATTAAACAACCAGGTCTATCAGCAGGTCTAGTAACTACTGCGAGTTTGAAATAGTAATGAATGTAAATATCATTTTTGAAATATCTGTAATAGGTGTGCTATATGATGAAAACATCCATGATTTCTACTAATGTCAACATCATGGGTGCTGGGTATGCTAATTTTGTATACATGTATTATTTAAGAAATGCTATTTTTCAGTTACAGTTTAATGAAAATGATGTAATGGCCTTTCTTTCTGAATGCACTGGTGCCCTGAATTCTGGCTCTGTTGTGGACGAGAGACATAATACTTGTCATTTTCTCAGTGGCAGGCATTGTGGGGGTGCCTTGCATTCACTCACCTCACCTCTCAGCAAGTGTATGCGGTGGGTAACCTTGACACCATGTTACAAACACGGAGGCCAAGATGCAGAGCACATGTTACCTGAAGGTTGGAGTTCAAACACAGGTGTGACAGAGCCCAAAGCTGACTAAGCTCATGATCTTTTAGCTTTAGAATCCTTTTCTCAATAGAAATTCTGTCCCTGATTACTAATCTTAGGTTTCCTCTCCTCTGTAGCAGTTACCTAGCTTTTTGTTGTTATTATTGTTGTTATTATTATTATTATTAAGGCAAAGCGTGTGTGTTTATTCCAAGTAAGCTCAAAACCTCTGTGGCAGTAAATAAAATATAAATGATAAACTAGTCCTGTGTTTATCAGTGTTCTAACTAAACTGAATTCAAGCTCATTTCTGGGCTCCCACATTTTATTTCCCTCTTCTTCAGTCTAGTCCTTACGTTATCTAAATAGAAATGAAGCTTGGCATTTACTGTTCCCTCAAATGATGGACTTCATTACATCCTGCTGACAAAAAGCTCTTTCATTTCAATCTCCTTTAATAACCAGCCCCCATTTACAAACTAAGTGGGCAGTTCAGTTCCAATAAGACCTCTACCTTCCCCAAGTCAGAAAGGGAACCAGCAGCTGCAGCTTGATCCTCCCAGAGTTTCCAACCTCAGCCCTGCCTGTGAGAGACAGTGCTGCTTCTAATAAGAGGTCATTCCATCTCCTGGGCTCATTACGAGCCCCTCCTGAGCGGAGGCTGCTGGTTCTAAACAGTGCCAAATTATGTGAGGTGGTTTTTCTTACTATGTCCGACTGTCCACCAGGGATGGAATTGAGACCACGAACATAATTCTATGTGGTGGTCTGGGTCTAACTCATATTTAAGAGAAATATTTGGATACTCGGTGTATTTTAACTTCAGGATAGAACTCTTAGCAATTCCCAGATGAAATTGTTTATGTAACTTAGAGGAATTCTAAACATGATAAATGTATCATACACACGTCTTGATGTCAAGGATAGAATTTATCCAATATAAGATCAGACAAGTTTAATAAACCACTTAAGTGTTATAAGGCATGCTTCATACTTGGATGAATTATGTCCCTATCTGTGGCTCAATGTATATGTTCTATCATTTTGAATATTGAATAAAAAAAACCCTTATATAAGTAATGTGGAAGGTCTGATTTAAAGCAACAAATGCTAATAAAACCAAATTGAAGGCTGACAGACCCTCAGTAACTCATATAGATTGCTTAGGAAAGGCATAATAGGGAAGGCATTAAAGATGGAGTCCTGGAATTTTCCTTAATAAGTCTGTTTAAAATCATATTGAGTACCTAAGTTATTCATAGGCAACCCCGTTAAATTTGGAAAATTGTAAACACCAACAATCATAATATTTGGTTTGCAACTTATTTTAATGACTAATTTCCTATTCCTGTTTTCCTGAAAATATGTATTTCTAAAAGATTGACCCTTTAGTTATGTTTTCATATGTTAGCTCTAGAGATATTCTTCATACTTATAATGAGTTGCATTTCTGCTAGAAGTTCCTGTAAGGAAAAATAAACCAAACAAATCTATGTTTTTTAATATTGTCGCAGTAGCATGGTAGTGCCTGACAGTGGCTTAGGACCTGAAGCTCAGCCCTTTCTGGAAATGACCTCAGCTAAAGCTTCTTCGTTATACTACAAATCAGAAGTTAATAAACACCTAGTTAAAGATAAGGAGTTGGAAAAAAACCCCTCTTTCCCTGTGAAAATGATCACAAGCAGCTTTGAGGATGTTTTTGAGAGACCAAAATCATTTGATGAATTTTTAAAGACATTGATTCAGCAAAATCAGTTGTGTTGCTCTCTTGTTTCTATTACAAATGACCCCGTGGCCAGCATGGGTACTAGGGCACAAAATTCTTTTACTGCTTTCCAGATAGAATGTCTTTCTGCTTTCTGGAACTGCTACCTCAGCATTCATGACTACATCTTGTACCCTGATATTATGTAAGGCAGAACTACCTTTAAAATGCATGAACCAACCCTTACTTACATTGAGGTTTTCAACTTAAAAAATTTTTTTTAACATTTATTTATTGTTGAGAGACAGAGCATGAGCAGGGGAAGGGCAGAGAGAGAGAGGGAGACACAGAATCTGAAGCAGGCTCCAGGCTCTGAGCTGTTAGCACAGAGCCCCTTGCAGGGCTCGAACCCACGAACCATGAGATCGTGACCTGAGCCAAAGTCGACACTTAACTGACTGAGCCACCCAGGTGCCCCGAAGTGTTCAACTTTTGATCTTAGATCACAATGTTCTTTGGCCATGTCCATAAGCTTCAAAGCGTTGGCTTAAGTACTAGTCAAAGTCAAAGCTGAATTAGATCCTTACCTCACAAAATTTTATCTTTCCCATCTTAGCCTTAAATCTAGCAACTTTATTTGACTTAGTGGACAACAGCCATCACCAAACTATTCCCAGTCATTTTAAGGATCAGGTCTGTCGTCTGAGTACTGGTTTGAGCTAATGAGACTAATGTTTTAAAAAAGCAGAGCAGAAGGAGCACTTATAGAAAGAAGCATTGCTCTAAAAAGTAATCCCTTTGGGAAGTCATATACTTAGTCCAATAATGATGTTATTTCTCAAAACAATTTTGGAGATTTTCCTTTGGCCTTCTGAGAGAGAGTACTGGTTGCAAAGGTAAACAAGTTTTATTTCTTTATAGGCAAGGAGGTGGAGGTCTCAGGCTGCAAAATGAGCTGTGCAAAAAAGTGTAACTTTATTCTCTCTAACTGAGCTTATTTTTAATCTTACTCAACTCAGGTTAGCTTCAGTCATTTGTTCAGCTGGTCCAGGATTTTTCCCCACCATTTTTTCCTTGGGTTGCCTCTAAGTTCTAAGGCTTTAAGTTATACCGTGGTATCCACAACATAGGAGGGGGCCATTGGTCTTCAGAGATGATCCTTCATTCATGGTGGCACTTACTGGGCATATTTCCATCCCTGCTGACATCCTCAGGATGGCCTTGTTCTCCTCCGGACTCACATTTCCAGGCCACATCCTTGGCAAGACCGCTAGGCTACTTGAAGGTCGCCCTTAGCCTGTCTTTTGCACCCCTCTTGGAGTGGGAAGACGCAGAAGCACAGGAAATGTTTGGATGCATTTACAATCAAAAAGCTATGTATAAGGCCACCTGGGTGTCCCAGTCAGTTAAACATCGACTTTGGCTCAGGTCATGATCTCACAATCTGTGAGTTTGAGCCCCATGTTGGGCTCTGTGCTGACAACTCAGAGCCTGAAGCCTGATTCGGATTCTGTGTCTACCTCTCTCTCTGCCCCTCCCCCGCTTATGTGTGCTTTCTCTCTCTCAAAAATAAATACTAAAAATTTTTTTTAAGTTATCTACAATAACTTTCATACCTCCTCAAATTCTGCTCAGGAAATAAGAACAAGCTTTCCTTTGCTTGGATCCTCACCCTCCTTGGGCAATTCAAAATATCTTTGGGATATAACAGACCTCAGACTTTGACCTCATGCATATTTTTATTTATTTCTTTTATTTTTTTCTTAATATTTATTTTTGAGTACAAACAGAGAAGAAGCAGAGAGAGAGAGAGAGAGAGAGAAAGAGGGAGACAGAGGATCTGAAGTGGGCTCTGCATTGACAGCAGAGAGCCTGATGCGGGGCTCAAACTCAAAACTGTGAGATCATGACCTGAGCCAAAGTCAAATGCTCAATCGAGTGAGCTACCCTGGTGCCCCAGCATGAATTATTTTTAAAAATTTTTCGCTTATAGCATTAACTTTGTGCTTCGAGTCTTCTAAGGGTTGTAATTTTTGGTTCACCAAAACATTTCTCTCATACTCTTCTCCATCATGAGTTTCAAAGCATCATCATGTCCAATAAGGAACAAGGACTCTGGAGCCCATCTTGCTAGAATCAATTCCCAACTCTACCACAACACTAGTTCGGGTACCCTGAAACCTTTTCTGTCTCAGTTTTTCCCTCTGTAAAAATATGTCTGGTGATAATAGTGCTTGCCTCGTGTTGTTATGGGAATTAATGATGCAATATTTATAAAATGCTTTGAACAGTACCTGCACATAGTAAACTAGTAAGCATTATGTATTATTAGTTGCATTTGAAAAATAAATTCACAAACCGCAAATGGTGTGTGTGTGTGTGTGTGCGTGCGTGCACGCACACATGTGCATCTGCACCAGGATGTTATATGAGCAGTGGGACAAAGAACAAAGTAGAAAGAAAATTTGGAGAGAGATAGTGTGATGGTTGATTTTGTGTATTAACTTGACTGGGCAATGGTGTGCCCTGATTCTTGGTTAAACATCATTCTGGGGGTGTTTGTAAGGGTGTTTCTTGGTGAGATTAATATTTGAATCAGTAGACTGAATAAAGCAGATAACTCTTCCTAATGTGGATGGGCCTCCCCTAATCCATTACAGGCCTGAATAGAACAAAAATATGAAGGAAGGAAGAATTCACTCTCAACCTGACTGTCTTTGAGCTGGGACTTTGGTCTCCTGCCTTTGGAGTTGGACTTGAGCTGAAACTTACACCGTCAGCTTTCCTGGTCTCAGGAGTCTCTTGGGATTCAGGTCAGAGCTATTCTGTCAGCTCTCCGCAGTCTCCTACTTGCTGACTCTAGTAGTAGGACTTCATCACCAAAACTGTGAGCCATTTGCTTGTGATAAATCTCTCTGTCTCTCTCTATATATCTATATTTACATAGACATGTATCTTGTATATCAGTGTGTATATGTGTGTTTTCCTATTGCTTCTGTTTTTCTGGGGAACTCAGACTAATACAGATGCATAGCATAATATTTCAAAATATTACCCGGCCATAGTCATCTCAAAACTTTTTTCTCCGTTTATTTTTAAAATTTTGTGTCATTTTCTTCCTTTTTTCCCAGCTCAGTTTAGCTGACTAAGACTCAGAGTAGTAATACATAAAGGATAGCCTGTAAGGTTATTAGACTAAGTTGAGAGTTTAGGTGACTCATGATACTGGTGTCTGGATTTAGCCTGACAGGATCTTATCCTTGAAAAGTGTGGATGTTGTGAGTTTATAATAGGGTATATGTCTGTTCAGGACTACATCCATACTCAGCAAGCTGTGAATTGATTCTGCTAGGCATATCTTAATTTCTGATTTTCAAGTGACATCTTTTACTAGAAGATTTATTTTCATCAGAGACTTGAGATAAATTGTGTGACTTACTTAAAATGAGCATTTATTATTGGCAATATCAAAATTGCTCAGGTTAGAAGCTTCGTGTTCATGAGATCCTATTTGTCAAAAAGAAATCTGTTATCATGTATTTTCTCTGGCTTCTGTGATTTATAGTGAGAACTGAAAATCAGAATCTTCTGTATCCTAATCCTTTTTCTAATGCTTTGTCTTGTTGCGGTCTTTGGCATGTCATTTGATCTCTCTTTGACTCAGATCCTTGTTGGTAAAATGAAACCATTCATAATATTTACCTCCTACAGAATTGTTGTAAAGATTAGTCAGTTAATGTTTGTAAAATTTCTCTAACCAGAGAAAGAGCTGTGTAACTGTGGACTATTAGAGTGGATATTGTCCAGATTTTCCTTTCTTAGAATATATCCTTCCAGTGAGCACTGCAAATCTATAGATTTAGTGTTTGTGTATCATAAGTGTGCATTAAAAATTTTTTTAATCTATTTGAGAATTCAGGGAGTTCCAGTATATTATTATGTTTATTCCCCCTTTTAAGAACTTTGTTATGATATATCTAAATGTATCTACTCATGTGCACACATATCCACATACCTGTCCACGTATTATCTGGGTGGATGACTTTCTGATAATGTATAATGTGGCTTTGGGTAGGTTAACAATTTTAATTATCCATTTTCCATGTGTGGTACCAGTGTATCAGATTTTTCCAGAATTTAATAGGGGATTGCTAATCTAAATTTTTGCCTTTTTTTTTCTTAACAAGGACACAGGGAGAAAAAATAGAAAATCTATGTTTATGTCTTTACTTAGGAAAAATAGCATGGCAACTATTCTGTTCAACGTGTAATCATTTAAAGGTAATAATATGGATGAAACACTCTAAGACAAGTTTTGCACTTGGATTATGGAGTTCCATTTAAAGATGCTGCTGGATTTCAGTGGGCAGTGTTCAAGAGTATCAATTTTCTTATTCCATAGAGGTTTTCAAGTATGCAGAGGGTGATTGAAATGACAAATAGGCCCAATATTTTCTCTAATTCCATTACTTCTTCCTTTTCTAGTCTACTCTATCAAAGCATGCCATGTAGCATGCGCCCATCTACTGATCACATCAAGTTAAATCAAGGAGGCAAGGGGGGTGTACCATGTCTTCCAAGTGATAAACATTGCTGTAATTGTCCAGTGTTCATTGGAAGGAAGATTTTCAATAAAATGGCAAATAATATAAGCAAGTATCTTAAATCTGGAAATAAGCAAATGTGGATAGAAAAAACACTTAGTACCCACTTAACTGCTAAGATCATCTTTTCAAGGCAGATAGAAGGATCTGGAGTTTATAAATAAATACTAAAAAGACTGGAAGACATCCACTGCTGTAAACCACCTGCGTGGATGGGGGTGGAATGGAAAATAGGGACAGGAAGAGTCAGTGATTTGGAACATAGGTGTGGAGCAGGAGGGAGGTAGTGGTGACCATCTTTGCTAGATGACAGTAAAGTGAAAATTACTTATTTGAATATGAGAGTCTACAGGATTCCAACTCTTGTATGTTTCTAGGAAATGTTAAGAGAGAACTATATGAAATCTTTTCTTCATCCAGCTATAAGCCCTGGAGATACTGAGCAAGGACATGGAAAGAAAAATGAACAGTATTTGGATTCATTACTTTTTGGGAGATTTTGACCTCCTCTGAATGCCCTGTGACTTTCCTCTCTGATTTTCTATTTTCAGTTGGAAGAGATTTAAGGTGTAGAGAACTGTATGCGTTATTAGAAGTTCCTTTTCCAGCTGCCTCACCCACTTTCTCCACAAGTTAATTTGTCTTCCTTCCTTTTCTTTCTTTTCTTTCTCCTCCCTCCCTGTCTCTTTCCTTTATGTCATTATTATTAGTTTGGACAGATACATGAAAATATCCTGGGATCTGCCAGGATAAAGGCAACTTAAATGTCATTTGTATCTCCCATCTTGAAAGAAACTTAGAGAACTAAAATATAAGTAGTTGTGAGGTGCCTGGGTGGCTCAGTCGGTTAAGCCTCTGACCTGACTTTGGCTCAGGTCATGAGTCCACATTTCGTGGGCTTCAGCCCTGCATCAAGCTCTGTGCTAACAGCTCAGAGCCTGGAGCCAGCTTCAGATCCTGTGTCTCTTTCTTTCTCTCTTCCCCTCCCCTACTCGTGCTCTGTCTCTCTCTCTTAAAAATAAATAAACATTAAAAAAAATTAAAAATATATAGGTAGTTGTTATAGTATTTTTTTTAAGCTTGACCTTTGAAATTCTGATTTAACCCTTCTTGAAATAAGGACTTCATCCTTAAAAACCCATCTCCAAACTTTTAAAACTCAAAACAGGTGTGAGTTTGATCTGATTCACCTCTTTTACAATATAATGAAGTTTTAGCTGGAAGAATATAATAAGGATGATGTTTCCAGAGTGGACAGAACTTTAAATAGGAATGTGTGTTCAGGGCATCATTATACATATACTCATTTCAGATATATGCACATACACACAAGACTGGTAAATGCAACCTGTCAGAAGAACTCAGAGGAATAGGAAACACTTCCCTTCAACGTGGTTCCTATCAGTTGTGATTTCCTGTTTAGAGATTCGCCTCCTCTTCTTACCTGAAGTTTTGAAAACATAAAATAAACAGAAGACCACACGCCCTGAAAAGAATTACCTGACACTGATTGTTTTTTTTTTTTCTGAAACATAAGTCCTTAGGGGGGAAAATGCTCTCCTCAAATCTCAATTCTAAAGAGAAGTCTCTGAGTTGGCTAGGAATTCTGTAAGCTCAGCATCTGCTAGGCCAGACTGAAACACGAGGCTTCCAATGTTTCTAGAGCTAGCTTGAGTCTTAACAGTCGAAGAACTCTCTCGGAAGTGGAATAATTAGAAGTACTTTGAGAGCTCATTCCCATCTTTTATTACTTAGAGGTAACTGTGCCTTCACAGAGCCATCCTTCTTCTTCTCCCGAACATGTGTCTGACATTCATTAGGGCAAGAAAGATTAAAATGTGTTCTTGAATGAATAGTGGTTCAGAACTCAGAAAGAAAGAGACAGGCTTTCACAGAAATATGCTGATTGTTTAGTTGTAAAATAACGAGGCAAGGGAACAGGGACATAGACTGTTCAGTCCAGCTCATAGCTTGTGGCTGCCAGCTCACCAAAAGAGATCACATAGTTTGGCCCAGCTAAGGACTAGACCACAGCCAGGGACTGTAGGGGTAGTGAGGAAGGCACGCTGCTGAAATACACCAGCTGGATCTCTGCAGAGCCCGGCGGTGGGAGCCGGTAGGCTTTGCGGGACAGAGGGTGTCCATTACCTTCCTGCCAGACCACTCTGTGCTGCTCGGGGCTGGCCTCCTTCTGACCAAGCCTCTCAACACCCCTTCTTGCTGAGCTGCCTCTGTTCTCCCTGGAATCTCTTGGCTTAGCACCTCTTTGGTCCCTCCCAACTGGACCACTCCTGGGACAGCATGTGCTCTGCGTGGAATAATAAGGTTAACTGGACAAGGTTGAATAGCTCTCTGAGGAGAGAGTGCCTTCAAGCCACATGACAGAAATGAAATAGGAGTCATGCTGGCCACACCGGAGGAGAATCCGATTCTTTTCAAGAGTTCCAGTCCTGGGCTGGTTCTCTGAGATGGCTGGAATCATCCTCTCTTTCTCTCCTCATAAAGTTAGAAATATAGACCAGCAGCACTTAAATGCGGTAAGGGAGAAGGGAGAATGAAGAGTGGGTGTAGTCCTTTTCAAGATGGTTTATCTGTAAATCTCTTCCTGGGCAACAGTTTTGGGAAAAGTGAAATCACTCAGCCCAAGAGAAGGCTGAGGAATTATAAACAAGTCTTGGAAATCCTCTGGGAAAAAAAGTATCAGGTAGAGTTTGATTTTTGTCTGTGGTCAAATTTTTCATCTCTGTAGGTTGTGGCAACATAAGAGGTTCCAGGCAGAAAGTGGCAGCAGGTGATCAGGAAATGGACTCCTCTGCCTACGGTAAAACCTGGTACTGAAGGGAGGAAAGGCAGAGCAGGCTGGACTCAGGAGGTACAGGGGCTCCGGGGAAGTCATGGCAGAGCCCCAGTGTGGGGCGATGGTGCTGTGGTTGTCTGTCGGCAAGCAGGGGAATGAGATGTGGAGCGTGGTAGGCACACAAAGGCAAGTCTGGGAACTGACTTCCAGGCAGGCAGCCTGGCTACTGGGAGGCAAGGCGAGGAAGCTGAGCAATAGAGGCTCCAGGGAGCTAAGATACTGTAGGAAGAAAACAAAGCAGCAAGACAAAGGACCCTGCAAGCAGTGATAAGCTGGTGATCTGCAAGAACTAAAGAACTAGGTGTCAGGTCCAGATGCAGGGAGTGGCTCGGAGCAAGACTTAGGGAAACAAAAAGCCTCCGACTTGGGAGTTCCCAGCAATGAGTTCCCAGCAACGGGAGCATCTTGATCCTGAGTTAACTTTCACCCCCAGCTAGGAAACCTCTTACACGAGATAAGATAAGACTATTACTTTTTTTTTTTTCAGTAACAACATGCCACACAAGTAAGTGTTGGGAAATGCGCCATTATTCCCCATAACCTCTCACCTGGGCTGCTGCCCCAGCTTCTTCTTATCTTGTCCCCCTGTATTTGGTCTTCCTTTCTGACAACTCATTGCTTATATAGCTGCCGAAACAATTCTCCTGAAACACATGTCTAGTCATGTCATCTGCCTAAATCCTTCCTCTGGCTACCTTTTGTTCAAGCAAGGTTCTCCACAGTGTTTGGTGAATACTAGTCTTATGAATATTCTGTGAGGTAATTAGCCAAAGAAGGGTGTATAGTTAAATAACATGTGAGTTCTATGGACTGTAATCCCTTCTATATGGAGAAATCTTTTGTAGAGATTTCCAATGAGAAGCATTTTAAAGGCTCTGAAAAGTCCTGCAACAACTTGTTGAATGTTGATTAATCTAATATTTACCATTTATTTATTTATTTATTTATTTATTTATTTATTTATTTAGAGTGTGCAAGTAGGGGAGATGCAGAGGGAGAGAGAATCTTAAACAGAGTCCATGCTCAGTGCAGAGCCCAATGTGGGACTCAATCCCATGACTCTGGGATCTTGACCTGAGCCAAGTACAGCAGTCAGATGATCAACTCTCTGAGCCACCCAGGCACCACTTCTGCCATAAAATCTACCAACATTGATTTGAAATGCTCTGAGACATACTGACCTACAAGAGGAAATCTATCTTGCTTAGCCTGAAGTTAAGGATTTTCCTGAAGTTAAGGATCTTTCTGGTCTGGCCCCTCCCTATCCTCTCTGGTTGCTCTTCGCCCATCAATTTTCCTCTTGGGTTTTATGCTCTGACAAAACAAAACAGACTGTTGTCCTCACACATATCCCCATGTTCTGGTCTTTTTTTTTTTTCAACAAAAATATTCTCTCTGCATTGTCCCTAACCCTCATCTGTGAAACATTACTTATTCTTCAAAATTCTGCTCAGATATCAACTCCATAGAAAGTTGTCTCGACTCTAGAGCAAGGGTCAACAAACTTTTTTCCATAAAGAGCCATATAGTAAATATTTTGAGCTTCGAGGCTCACCTGATCTCTGTTACAACCCTTCACCTCTGCCATGATAACATGAAAGTCGCCAAAGACAATCTGTAAATGAATTGGCATGGCTGTGTTCCAATAAATCTTCCCTTACAAACATAGACAGCAGGCTGGACTTGGCCATGGGCTGTAGATTGCCAACCTCTGCTTTAGAGTCACACTGTATACAGTCCTTGATGAGGCAGAAGTCTCCAGATGTGAAAAACCCAAGGCCTCCACATGAGAACACTATATAAAGGTATTTAGTTTGAAGAGACACAAGGGCAGAGATAGGGGCAAATTTCAGGAATGAAGCACACAGCGCTACTTAGCGCTGTTAGTTCAGACTCTTGTCATTGCAGTTAATCACAAGAACTTTCTGTGGAAGGTAACACAAAATTAGAAACTCTTACACATTAAAAAAAAACCCTCCTTTATATTTATAATGTTGGTTTAGGAATCAGCCCTTGGAAAATATTACCAAAGGCGAAAGTGTTTACTAAAACCTGTTTGAGAAATTATCACAGGGGAACACTTGATATCTGAAATGCTAAGCACTCATTAGCTGCTTTAAAAGCAAACTTGCCAAACTGTTGTCTGAAAAAGAGTGAGCAAATACAATAGCAAAGGAGAAATAGAATGGGGCTGGCGAAGCGTCTTGCCCTCTCTGCAGGAGTGGCTGCGGGGGATTATGGGTATGTGGCAGCCCGAAAAAGGAATCAGAAGGCTGGAAGGAAGGCAGAGAAGTGCCCTGCAAGGGGAATGCTTTATTTATTATTTATTTATTTTTTTTAATGTGTTATTTATTTTTGATACAGAGAGGCAGAGAGAGAAGGAGACACAGAACCGGAAGCAGGC
>NC_043712.1:50587298-50648270 GCF_006229205.1 Suricata suricatta | reverse complement strand
CTTGTACATGGAGGCATTGGGACTGAGTTCAGGCTAATGGAATGTGGGTGGAAATGATTTACATCACTTCTGGGCCTGGCCCGTAATATCTCCCACTGGGTCCTCCACTCTTTCTCTACCCCATCTGCTGACTAGGTTTGGGAAATTTCAGGATACCATGTGGTGAAGGCAGCAGACCTTATGTGCAGCTTAAGCCTCTGATGGACTAGATGAAACAAAGAATCCCTTCATCACTCAAACACACGAAACTATAGCATAAACTTCTATTGTGTTAAGCCATTGAGTTTTCAGAGGTTAGGTACTGTGAGAGGCAGTGTTTACTTGACGAGTAGAAGCAGAAAATGTGCAATGTTTAATAATTAAAGGGGTTCCATTATGTAAAGCAATTCTAGATAAGAACATGGCACCTGGGTGGCTCGTTGACTTCGAGTGGCATCCAACTTTGTTTGGCTCAGGTCATGATCTAATGGTTCATGAGTTCAAGCCCCATGTCAGGCTCTGTGCTGATAGCTCAGAGCCTGGAGTCTGCTTTGGATTCTGTATCTGCCTCTCTCTCTACCCCTCTCCCACTCATGCTCTGTCTCTCTTCTCTCAAAAATGAATAAACATTTAAAAAATAATAATAAAAAAAGAACATGGAGTCCACTGAGTCAGAAAACAGGGAAGACACTACAATTTGCAAGGAAGCCATTATTTTCATCCTCAAGTAAATAAGTACTACTTTCTTTAACAAATCATATTTTTGAAAATAAATTTGTTTTTTTTAATGATTTAATGTTTATTTATTTTTGAGAGAAAGAGAGACAGAGACAGAGGGTGAGTAGGGAAAGGTCAGGGAGAGAGGGAGACACATAATCTGAAGCAGTCTCCAAGCTCTGAGACGTCAGCACAGAGCCCGACGCAGGGCTCAAACTCAGAAACGGTGAGATCATGACTAGTACCAAAGTCAGGCCTTTAACCAACTGAGCCACCCAGGTGCCCCTGGAAATAAATTTGTATGTGTGTCACCATCTATATCGTCCAGATGATCAACTGAAAATTCAGCTTCTTTTAGAAGCTTTAAGAAACAAACACAAAAACACCTAGAGAGTAAAAGTAATAAAATTAAAAATGAAGCAAAGGTGGGCAATATAGAGCCCTCATTGCTTAAAGGCAAACTAAAAAGATGAAGTTAAGCCATTTTTAGAGGAAAAAAAAACAGACATAAGCCAAGTGAACAACATGTAGATGTCAGATCAACTATATTGTTTAAGAAGACCATTATCAGCAGTTTGATATGGAAAACTACTGAATTTGGTTACCTATTCCTCACCAAATCATAGTGGAACACATTTGAAAGTCATTTAAGTCTTTTAATTTTTAATTTTTCTTTTCTGTTGTTTTAATTTATAAAGAGGTCATTGAAGCAGTGTGACTTTTTCCCTTCACTTTATTGGAATACAATTGGCATAGAACATTGTACTACTCCAAGGAGTACAATATAATGATATGATATATGTGTATAGTATGAAATGATCATGACAATAAGTTTGCTTAATATCCATTACCTCACATGGTTACACCTTTTTTTCTTGTAATGAGAACTTTTAAAATCTTTCTTAGCAGCTTTCATATATGTAATACAGTATTGTTTACTATAGTCACCTTGTGGCACATCACATCCTCGGGACTTGTTTTATTTATTTATTTAATTTATTATTTAACGACTGGAAGCAAATGTGAACAGCACTTGCATCTGGATTGGGGAACTTTGGCTATTTAATGCTTTTCTTTTCTTTCTTTCTTTCTTTTTTTTTTTTTTTTTTTTTAATAAAAGAGAGAGAATGGGGAAGGGGCAGAGAGAGACAGAGACACAGAATCCAAAGCAGGCTCCAGGCTCTGACTGTCAGCACACACCCTGATGCGAGGCTCAAACCCACAAGCTGTGAGATCCTGACCTGAGCCAAAGACAGATGTTTAACTGATTGAGCCACCCAGGTGCCCCTTCAGGACTTCTTTTATAATAAAGAGTTTTTACCTTTTGACCACATTCACCCATTTCCCCCATCTCTCATCCCTGTCTCTGGCAACCACCAATCTATTTTCCATATCAGCGTGATTTTTGAGTATAGGTTTTTCTAGGTAGGATTATATTTGTATCTTTATGACCAAAAAATTATATCTTTATGACCAATATTTGTTGACAGATGTTCTAGGTGACAAAGTCCAATTAGATCATTACAGACAGTCTATTCAATTATAAGTAATCAATCATGATTTATTGGGCTATACTGTAGAAACATAATTTTGAAAGCTTCCTAAGATATCCATTATTATTATCACACTAACCATTATTATAATGTTATCTTCTGTTCATCAATACATCTTCATAAGGATGAACAGGCAAGATAGAGGAAGGGATAATTGCCAGGCATACCATGACAAGGGATCATATTCAGAATGCATAAAAACTTCTAAAAATAAGTAAGAAAAAGATAAACAAACTAATAGAAAAATGGGCGAAAACTTGAACAGGTACTCAATAATATGCTCAATGTTATCAATTATAAGAGAAATACAAATTAAAACCACAATAAGATATCATTACACATACAGCAGAATGGCCAAAAACAAAACAGCCAGACAATGCCAAGTCTTGACAAGAATGTGGAAGAACTGAAACTCCCATACACTGTTGGCGAAAGTCTACAATTTTGGATACTGTTTGAAGATTTCATTTAAAGTGAGCAAACACATACCCTATACCCAGAAATTGCATTTCAAGATAGAAGTAATATGCCCAACATAAAAGTGTACATATGTGCACCAAAATACATGAATAAGACTCTTCACAGTAGCATTATTTTTAATAGTGTCATACTAGAAACTGCTCAAATTTCCTCAATAGAATAGAAAAATAAATTGTGGTGTAAGTCATATGTTAGAATAGTGTACAAAAAATGAAAATAAATACTTCTGTACACAACATGGATGACCTTAAAATCATACTGTTGAGTGAAAATACTGTATGGTCACATTTATATAAAGTTCTTAAAGAAGCAAAACTAATCTATAGTGTTAGGGGTCAGAGTACAGTGACCTCTGGAAAGGGAATGGTAACAGGCAGGGGGCACAAGGAAGGACTTCTGGGGTGATGATCTTGCTTTATTTCTTAATCTAGATGTTGCCCAAGTGGATTTACTTTGTGAAAAATCATGGAGTTTCACACATAAGATTTTCTCTTTTCCCCATGTTATACTTTTAAGACAAAGTTTGCTAGAAAAAAGCAAAGAGTGTAAATTCTGATGTCGTGTCGGTGGTTTTATGTGGTAGCTTTGCTTCTCATTAGTCAAGATACTTGGAAAAGTTGCCTAAACCTTCCTGTGTCTCGGGTTATTCCTCTGTCAAAAGGAGATCCCACAATCCCTTCTTAATAGACTGTTAGCAGGATAAATCTGACAACACGTACCCAGCTCACAGAACAGTACTTGGCACTGTGTTTAGCATTCCCTTTATATCAGCTGTTGTCATTCTTATCATTAATTCTCAGGAGAACAAATAGGTAAATATTATCCTAAAATGTCACTGGATCCAAGGTAAGAATAACACAGAAAACCATCTGATATTTTTATTTGGCTTTGTTATTTTTTGACTCCTTGACTTTCAAACTAGGGAGTTTCTCAGAAAAACCAACATGGACAACTCCCAAAGCAAAAAAGACAATTCATTTGAAAATCATGGTGTAGGCCCACTAATATAAACATTATTGCTACCAAGGACATCTGTAAGTAGGTAAAATGCCTGAGAAGAAGAAGAAAGGATCAGTTTACAATTATGTAAGGCATGAATTCTTATTTTAAAAGGGTTAGTAACACAATTCTCACACCTCAAAATGGAAGGAATTAGTCAATTTATCCTTGTGTTCAATGGGGCAGGTTTTTTTTTATAGTGTACATATTTTTATCCATTAATAACATTTCCAAAATTCACCCTTCTGGTATACTAGATTTTCTACTTCATTATATTATCCAATATTTACAATAGTTTCTACAATACTTTCCTGCTAACCCTTTATCTCATTTATATACAAATTCATCCAATATTTGCTTTTATTTTTGAAATTAGGTCAGAAAATTCAAATTTAGGCCACCAGTATGGTTAGGAAGTTCAAACCAGAATGTGGACATTTATCAACATTAATACTTATTTTAGTACTTTTAATTAATGGCTCTAGCTATAGAGCTCTTGAAATATTGATGTACATATTCACAATTAAGAAATTCAGCATTATGCTTTTATACCGCCATGAGAATCTCAGAGTAGAAAGAGCTGTGGGCTTCATGTGATTCCGTCTTCCATCATTTACAATGTGACAGCTGTGCTGGCTTCAGGAGAGCTTATTTCTATGTGTTATTTTCCTTTAGTGAATTCATATTTTCTAAGCTGAAAACCTTAAGAGGGAGAGACTATGTCTGTCTGGTTAGCTACCATATTACCAGTGTTTTAGGACAGTGCCTGAAACATAGTAAGTGTTGAAAAGTATTGCTTTTAATAGTGAATATAAGAAATACAAGTATATGAGTGTAAGAATGGGAACCATTGGATGTAAATTTTCAGGTAATACATGAAGTAAAAATAATTAAAAATATAAAACCAAAAGAATTAGGATTTTGACTTGAGATTGATTTGTAGGGTCTTGAGCTTTAACTCTGGGCAAAACAAGCAAATTACTCTAAAACAGGTCACCAATGTGGGCTTTTCTTCATGCTCTGATCTCTTTCATGTGGTCCAAATGAGAGACTGGATGTGACACCGTCTGCCAAAGGCACATGGCCTCAACTCACCATGGGGAAGAGCTGAGCTGAGGGCATTTTTTTGCCTTCTATCCCAAATGTGGTGGTGTCAGTGTGGACAGAGAAATAAACAAAAACCAAAAGGCTTCACAAATTTGATTTCCCACCATGGGCTCTGAGAGCGTGGGGCAGGGAGTGGTCTCTGAGAGGCTCTTTTAGAATGGTCTACCGCTATCCATAGCAGGAAAATGTCGGCATGCATGTCAGGATTTCCTGAATGAGAGCTGTAATAAAAGGGTTTTATCATTAATTAAAATGTCTTGACTATCCCAATTCTAGGCTCTTTTGTTTAATCAGATTCTCTTGTATTGGACTTCGAAAATTGATTTTGGAATAATGACATAGGTGCTTCTGGTGTCCAAGGTATTCCCATCTTTTCCAATAACATAGCAAAGTGACCTATGATAATCCAGTTCCTCCATTCCTTTTTCTGTTCCTGCTCCATTTTGGAGAGAGAATGAAGCATTTTTTAGAAATATGAAGAAGTTTAGGGTTCCTGGGCAGTGCAGTCAGTTAAGCGTCCAACTTTGGCGCAGGTCATGATCTCACAGTTCATGGGTTTGAGCCCCTCATCAGGCTCTGTGCAGACAGCTCAGAGCCTGGAGCCTTCTTCAGATTCTGTATCTCACTCTCTCTCCCTGCCCCTCCCCTGCTCATACTCTGTCTCTCTCTGTCTCAAAAATATATAAAACATTTTATTTATTTACTTATTTTAATGTTTTATTTCTTTTTGAGAGAGAGGGAGAAACAGTGTGAGCAGGAGAGGGTCAGAGAGAAAGGGAGACACAGAATCTGAAGACAGGCTCTAGGTTCTGAGCTAGCTGTCAGCACAGAGCCTGACGCAGGGCACGAACCCACGCACCATGAGATCATGACCTGAACCAAAGTCGGATGCTCAATCAACTGAGTCACCCAGGCGTCCCATATATATAAAATATTTTAAAAAGAAATATGCAAAAGTTTAGTCCAAAGGGTTGGTATCTCTTTAAATTTGTTGAATCTTCTTTATTGGACATAAGAACAAGAAAAACTGTGTATTAGCAATTAATTAAAAAAATTACTTATAAAATTTCCAAATTATAAACACAATACATGCTAGTTTAAATAAGTCAAATAATACAAAGGTATCTAAAGAAATGTTAATCGTCACTCTTAGTATTTCCTATTCACTACCCCCACCTTCCTACACCCCTGGCCTGGATAAACACAGTTAACATTGGGACTATACCAAAATAAAATGCTTTTGCGTAGTGAAAGAAACTGTCAACAAAATGAAAAAGCAACTTACTAATTGGGAGAAGATATTTGCAAATGAAATATCTGACAAGGGGTTAATACCCAAAATATATGAAGAACTTTTAGAACTTAACACCAGAAAAAAAAATCTGGTTAAAAAACAGGTAGAGGACCTGAATAGACATTTTTCCAAGGAAGACCTACAAATAGCTAAGAGAGACATGAAAAGATGCTCAACATCTCCACCAGGTGAGGCACAGCAGTCAAGTACACTTGGGGTTTTAAAATATTGGTAATAAATAATTTGTTGCATTATTTATTTATTTTAAAAATTAAGGGGTGCTTGTGTGGCCTAGTTGGTTAAGCAGCCGACTCTTGATTGAGCTCTGCGTCAGGGTCTGCATTGACAGAGCCTGCTTGGGATTCTCTGTCTCCCTCTCTCTCTGCCCTTCCTCCTCTCCTGCACACACGCTCTCTCGCTCTCTCTCTCAAAATAAATAAATGTTTAAAAATTAAAACATTGTTATTGAAGTGTAGTTGACACACAATGTTACATTAGTTTCAAGTAAACAACGTAGTGATTCAGCAACTTTATGCATCATGCTGTGCTCACCACAAATGTAGGTACCATCTGAAGTTATTTATTAAATAAATGAAATATGGGTAACAAGCTGGATAGTGGGCAAAGAAGTATTTAAAATAGTAGTACTTTTAGCAGCACATATGTATTATAAGTTTTCTTTTGCATGTATGCTATTCACTGTTAAATAATGATTTTTTATGTTGATATATACATTTTAAAATTAATGTATAGACACACATCACATTAGTTTCAGTACCACGTGGTATTCAACAATGTCACAGTTATGCTGTGCTCTCAGACAAGTGGTAGCCACTGTCTGTCACCATACCATACTAATGCAATTCTATTGACTATATTCTCTGTGCTGTACTTTTCATCTGTGACTTATTCATTCTTCAAGAAGCCTTTATCTTTCCCTTGCTGTCACCCCTTTGCCAAGCCCCTACTCCCTATTCTCTGGCAACCATTAGTTTGTTCTCTGTATCTATGGGTCTGTATCTGCTTCTGCTTATTTATTGTTTTGTTTTTTTAGATTGTACATATGAGTGGATACATCATGTGCAAATATCTTCTCTCATTCAATAGGTTGCCTTTTGGTTTTGTTGATGGTTTCCTTTGCTGTGCAAAGCATTTTTAAATGTTTATTTATTTTTGAGAGACAGGGAGAGAGAGAGAGAGAGCACGAGTAAGAGAGAGCAGAGAGAGAGAGCGCGCGAGACGCAGAATCCAAAGCAAGCTCCAGGCTCCAAAGCAAGCTCCAGGCTCTGAGCTGTCGGCACAGAGCCCCACACAGGACTCCAGCTCTCGGAATGCGAGATCATGACCTGAGCCGAAATTGGATGTTTAACAGACTAAGCCACCCAGGCGCCCCGCAAAAGCATTTTATTTTGGTGTAATCCCAGTAGTTTATTTTTGCTTTTGTTCTCTTTGCCTGAAGGGATGTATCCATAAATATGTTGCTATGGCCAATGCCAAAGAAATTACTGTCTATGTTCTTTTCTGGGCTCCAGCAGGTCTAGGGCTCCCTAAATGATAGATGGTGTCAGTGAAAGGGAGTGAGAGAGCATCGGTTTCTTTCTGCTCAATAGGCAGGCATCTCTGCACTGACTGGGGAGTCAGCTTTATCTATTAAAAAAATGTATGGGGTTCAAAACAGGAGTAGCAATTGCCTTAGACAATGATTCCTGGTGACAAATTCATTAGTATCTAAAAATTTCCCAGAGCATAGATTGGTAGAAGACTCATGGATAATCTTTATCAATAGTGATTGATTGTAGGTGATTTAGATGCTTATCATATGGGGAAGGAACGTATCCTCAGCAGTCAAATACAAGGCAAAGTCTTTAGCACAGCAAAAGCAAAGGTTAGTCCTTTGTGAGCAGGGTTTTCTTGAGGGGAAGTAAAACTAGGTTTCTCAGGAAATGTAATATTTGTTCCCATAAACACAAAAGAAAAAATTCCTATAACTTCCTTCACAAGGTATGGTGCAGAAATGGATTCCTGCATCTTCAGGTCTCATACTTAGGTCTTTAATCCATTTTGAGGTTATTTTTGTGTATGGTATTTTAAAAAGTGGTTCAATTTCATTCTTTTGCATGTGGTGATCCAAATTTCTCATCATCATTTATGGAAGAGTCCATCTTTTTTTTTTCCATTGTATCTTCTTGTCTCCTTTAACACTAATTAACTGACCAAATAAGCATGGGTTTATTTCTGAACTCTCTATTCTGTTCTATTGATCTATGTATCTGCTTTTGTGCCAATGCTGTGCTGTTTTGATTATTACAGCTTTGTAGTATATCTTGGAATTTGGAATTGTGATCCCTCCAGCTTTGCTCTTCTTTCTCAAGATGGCTGTGGATATCCAAAGTCTTTTGTGATTTCATATACATTTCAGCATTGTTTGTTAAAATTCTGTGAAAAATGCTGGTATTTTGATAGGAACTGCATCAAATCTGTTGATTGCTTTGGACAGTTTGAACATTTTACTGATATTAATTCTCCTAATCCTTGGGCAGAGGGTATCTTTCCCTTTGTGTCATCTTCAGTTTCTTTCAGTGTTATGTTTTTCAGAGTACATGTCTTTTACCTCAATTATTTTCAGGTATTTTATTCATTTTGGTGCAATTGTAAATTGGATTGTTTTCTTAATATCTCTTTCTGCTACTTTATTATCAGTGTATACAAATGCAATTGATTTCTGTATATTAATTTTCTGAGCTGAAATCAAGAGTTAGTCCCTTCAACAACTGAGCCACCCAGGCGCTCCTCCCAGTTTCTTTGGAGTAGATTCTTTTCTTTCCATGATGCCAGGAGTTCTCTCTGATATGTCAGTTTCAACTTTTTCAGTTTGGATAGTACAGCTGTGAGTGGAGTAAGCAAATCCTCTAATTTCCCGTTTTCTCTTATCGTGGCAAAATACATTTCATAAAATTGATGATTTTAAGCATGTAAATGTACAGCTCTATGACATTAAGTACATTCACATCATTGTGCAATTACCACTATCATCATTAGAACTCTTTTCTTCTTGCAAAATGAGACCAATAACTCCCCATCCCCTCCCCCCACTCTAACCCCTGGCAACCACCATCCTCATTTCTATCTCAGTGAATTTGACTATTTAAGTACATCATACTGTACATACATGGACCGTAAACTACTCCTCTTTTTGTGACCAGCTTAGCATAAGGTCTTCAAGGCTCATCCATGTTGTAGCACACATCAGAATTTCCTTTCTTTTTAAGGCAGAATAATATTCTATTGTATATATGTTTTTCATCCACTCATCTGTTAATGGAAAATTGAGATGTTTCTGCCTTATTGTGCTCAGTCATTGGCTGGCAACTGCATGAGAAGTGAGATTTTCGTAGAGCTGGAGTCGACAACTGGAGTCCTTAGCAGTTATGTTCCTCGTAGATGGGGATCTGACCATTTAATGGTCTCCAAGCATTTTATTTACCCTTGGTTGGGTTGAAGATCTTATTAGATGTTGTCTGTTTGCACATCCTATCTATAAATTTCCTAATAATTTTCCACCCAAATTTCTATTAGATTGTCTTTTTCTTGCAAATTCACAAGGGCTTTGTTTATACATAAAAACAATTAAATTTCTGTTTTGTCCTATATAGTACAAATATTTTCTCTCAGTTTACAATTTATCTTTAGATTTTGTATCTGGTATACTTTTTCATATGAATAATTTTAATTTCAAAATAGACAAATCTATTTTTTTCTTTTATAGCTTCTTAGTCCTTTGTGTTGCTTATGAAGGTTTCCCCAGCTCTTGTACCATATAAAGTACTCTAAATTCTCTTCTCATGTCTTACGGCTTTGTTTGCATTTACATGTGTGATTTATTTAGATTTTTTGGGTATATATGTACAATGAAGCAAGAGTTTAATCTTGTTTTCTTCTAGTTGGATAGTCAATTATACAAATATCATTTGTTAAAGCATCATCCTTTTCCTGTGGCGTTGGAATGCCATCTTTATTCTGCCTGTGCTGAGACTCCTAGAAACATGTGATTTTGATATTCCTTTGCACAGATATTGGCTTCAGTACCTGAAAGAGGCAAAGGAATCAAATACATATCACTGAGAAAACAAGGGATACCAAGTCAATACTCGTGTATGAGTAAGTGCCAATTCACCAAAGGTTAGTATAGGATCACCAGAGGCTTCATATGTACTGTTTTTTTTTTTTTTTTATGGGGAAAAATCTGCCTTTAAGCAGTGTCAAATGCCGATTTTCAGGTTCAATTTGACTTTCAGCTTCTTTTTCTTTTAATTTTTAAAGTTTATTTATTTTGAAAGAGACAGAGAGCACAGGTAGGGGAGGGACAGAAAAAGGGAGAGAGAATCCCAAGCAGGCTCCACCCTGCCAGCACAGAGCCTGACATGGGGCCTGAACCCCCAAAACCATGAGAACATGATCTGAGCCAAAACCAGGAGTCATTTAACCTACTGAACCACCCAGGCACCCCACTTTCAGCTTCTTCAAAAGGAAGAAAAGAATTATAATGAAAACATATGGGATGATATAAATTCTCAGCTAAGTAAAATTTTTAACTTATTTGCTGTTTCAAAATAGAAATATTCTAGTAATTGATTTTGTGAAAAATATAATTATATATATTTCCATGTATATACACATATACCTTTATACATATAAAGTTTCCTTCTGAAAATAATGATCTGGGTTTAAATTCTGTGTCCCTTATTTACTAGTCAGGGAACTTTATACAAATCACTTAGCTTTTCAGAAACTGAAATCATAACAGTCAATTGTGATGAGAACCAATTGTGATGTCATCAATAAAACAATGTGTTAAGTCTTGTTATCATAAATGTCAGGTGACATACTTAATCATGCCATTCTTTAGAAATTCTCACCATCAGGCTTTTTAGTACAAAATTGAGTTTACTATGCTACTTCCTGCATCAATTTGCGGAGGCAACTAAGTGCTGACAGCCCTACCTACCCAATCCAAGGACCAAGGACGGGAAACTTGTCTCCAAAATGTTTCCCAAACTGTTCAGCTACTACTCAAGAAGCAGTTGTGTCACCAGGAGAGTGATCACTCTTGGAAGCAACAGTACTTAATGGAGCCGGTATGAAGGAGCAACCCTTTCAAGGAATTCCCTGGGGATGGATTATTTTCCTAACAAGTAGAGACCAAGGGGTGGTGGTTTCTCAATGACTGGAAGACATTTGGCAGAAGAGAAACTTGGAAGTTGTGGTTTGCAAGGGTGTGTGCAAATCTCAGCATGATAGGTCCTAGCCTAGGTATTTGAAGGTAGCGTGACAGCAAGTATAATTGTTTTGTGGGTGAAAACACAAAGATATATATCTTAGCAACAAATAGGTGCTCTGGGAGGATATAATGAGGCTAAACCCTGAAATGGCACAACCCTGATTGTTGATGTCATTCCTAAAAAACACTTCAGTACTCTCTCTAAAAATAAACACAAACGCTTGAAGGAAAGTTACATGAATGCAACTCTCATTTGCTCCTGGAATGTTACTGAACTAATGCCACCCTTTAGGAGGAATCTAAGTATCTGAATGTCTGAGGAAGAGATTTCCAAGTACTGGGGAGGGGAATTAGCTCTTTGAGTCTGTCAATGACTGTTGTTTCAAGCTTTAGTTATTTCCACACCTTATTCGCTGTTAATACATTTTGGTACAAACTGCAATGGTGAATAGAGAATGGAATTCAAAATCAGACTCTTTGAGGGCTGTGCTTTACTGCGGTCTAACAAAAAATGGTATTTACATGTTATGTTATGCCAATGTCATATACACTGCCTCACAGGAATCACTTTTCATGGCAATTCTTTTCATTTTTGGTGTTACTTTCAAAACTGGGAAGGGGGAAGATCATTTGTGTATGGAGACTTGACTTTGTTTACATAGCCTCCTCAATTTTAGGTAGAGCAAGCGTATAGTCCTGCCAATCATAACGTTCTCTTCCCATCACTTAAATACTTTGCAGTTTTCTACAAGCGGCTTCATATGTCCCCTTACTTTGTGATTTAGCAAATTTTGCACAAAGCAATTAGACTTGGCAGGCCATATTTATATAATAAAGTGTTACTTAGCACTTAAAATAATATCAGAAGATAGGGAAGAGGAGTGTTAAACTAACCTCTGGGGAAAAAAACGGGGTTGGCAAAATATTTGAGAATTTTATTGTGAATATGTTTGGCTTTTCCAATATTTGTAATAGAGGTTCTGTTTGAGCTCCTATTTTTCCTGCAATCTAAGGAAAGCACAAAGAACTCCAGGCATTCTCACCTCTGCTGGAATTTGTTTGAGAGGCGTCCCTGAAGTCAGGGAAGGGTCGCTGCCCCGAATCCTGTACTGTTTGGATGGCGGCACAGAGATTACTTAATATGTTTCCTCCCTTCCTCCATACTTCCTTCCACTCACCACCTCTGACTTTAACGTGGAAGATGTGTCGTCCAGGCTTAGAAGACAGTCTGAGGCGTGGGCTGTCTCTCCCCAGAACAAGAAGTAGCAGTGCTGGGCTCATGAGGTTTATGTTATAGCTCACATAAACAAGGGTCTTCGATCTTTGTTCTAAGTCTTTATTTATTTATTTTTATTTTTTTTAGTAAAATGTTATTGAGCTAAGGTCACCCTTTAGGAGGAGCCTAAGCATCCTGAATGTCTGAGGAAGAAAATAGAAATCTTCCAAAGAAAATTCTTCTTCCAGAGAAAATATGAATCTGAATCCTCCAAAGTCCTGAAAAATAATGTGTCTACTAAAACATTTTTTAAAGATTCTGCAAAGGGAAGGAATCACATCTCACAGTACCGAATAAAGTAAAATTTTCTAAAAGTACTTAGCATACTGTTCTCTCCTTAAAGTTCCTTGTCTTAGTAATAGCTTGTTAGTGCTTTTCTGTATTTTCCTCAAAACTCTAACCTCTTTTTCTGTTTTTTTTGGAGCCGGTTCCTTCCTAGGCTAGCTTGATGTCCTTTAGTATGTACATGAATCTATTCCCTGCATCTAGTGGCTTCAATTCTGCAATTCTAGCCATTACTACAATCATGAAAACAGATACCCAAGTGCAATAGCAGGTCAAGCAGCAAAGAATACATGCTTCTTGGCTGCAGGGTGGAAGCAAACACTTCTGTTTTAATAGTTTCATCTTTGGGGGCATCTGCGTGCTCAGTGGGTTAGGCATTCGACTCTTGATCTCAGCCCAGGTCTTGATCTCAGGGTCATGAGTTCAAGCCCCAAATTGGAGGGGTCTCTAAATGCCCAGTGTGAAGCCTGCTTAAAAATAAGTTTTATATTTATCATATGTGTTGCTGGGTGTAGATAGAAAATGCATAGTAGATGCCTCCTGGAAGATGGCCTCTTATGTACTAGAGACAGAAGACAGATCAGGAAGCAACCAGCATGAGGAAAGCTAATACTTAAAGTTTGCCAACCATGATCAAATGTTACCCAAAAGTATAGCAAGTTAGCAGGAACGCCTGATGTTATTTGGAAAGACTTAAATCTATACCAGATTTTCAGATGTATAATGAAAGTATTACAATTAGGAGGAAACCAGAGAAAAATGTAGAGTTTAGGTTAAAATGAGGCAATAATTGGAATTTTGCACTTGGTTTCATTAGCTGCCAACAATCTGAATGGTGCAGAATGAAATCCATAAAACATGTTGCCAAACCTCTGGTCAGTTGAAACTGCTGTGTTTCATTCTTCTCTGGTAAAAATGTCTTAATTTTGGCCATGTGATGTTATTTGTCTCATCTGGTTTCTTAGAGACTGAAGGTCTCTCATTAACTGTACTAATAAATAGAGGAGGCAGCAGACAGCTTTGGAGAAACGATACAGCAACAACAGCCGCTGAGGTCACCGTGATAGTGATGACCGAGGACTGGAAGCCCCACTAAAGGTGTAAGACTAGGGGACTGGTGAGCTGCTGCAGGGGAAACGCTAACCCGCAGGCCGGCTAGGATTCTGAGGTGAGACAGTGTGATGCTCCAGAAGGTGCTTTGGAATAATTTGGGACCATGTGGCCTTAGGCAAATAACCTATTCTCTCTGAACCTGTTTTCTCTGCCTTAGACATGGAATTTTAAGGCAAAAATTCCTCTCGCTGTGATCTTGCACTTTAATTATATTTTATGGATTCTGAAATGTCCTCTCCTGGGGCACCTGGATGGCTCAGTCAGTTAAGCATGTGACTTCAGCTCAGGTCATGATCTTACAGTTCACGAGTTCGAGCCCCATGTTGGGCTCTGTGCTGACAGCTCGGAGCCTGCTTTGGATTCTGTGTCTCCCTCTCTCTCTGCCCCTCCCCCTCCCTCTCTCTCTCTTAAAGATACGTAAACAATAAAAAAATTTTAAGATATCCTCTCTCCAGATCTCCCACCCCTGCATTTTAACATTTCTGAAACAGGGACTGCTTTCTAATCAATAGTGACTCACAATAACTGTTATCTCAATATACTTACTTTGCTTGTGCATGGAAAATGCCAGCATCAAAACTGCAAAAAGGGCGTAGGAGGCTTGGAAGACCAATCTCAGGTATAGAAAATAGTAGAACTTTTTTTTTTTTTTTTTTTTTTTTTTTTTTTTTTACCATTAGGAACTGAATGGTGAGGGGGAATATGAGGAGGTAATGAATCAGATGGATGTAGCACTATCTCCAGAGCTGAAGCCAAACGTCAGCTAACTCTATGTAATTGCAGAGCCCAGACCAACGGTTCTGTTCTTCGATACATTCTTCAAAGAAATGCTGCATCCTCAGTGCCATCGAAAGTACTCTACTGAAAAACACGGACAGCAACAATTCCAAGTCGTTCAGGAGGCTCAGTCTCTGAGTATATAGCAGGCTTAGGGAAACTTCAGCCAGTTTATTTTACCTACATTTCCTATATGCACAGAGACTGATATGTGGTTTTAAAAAAGTGGTTGGAAGCTGAAAAACTTTGTTTAGCAAGGATAATATGAACCTTGTAACTGACAAGAAAGCACAGTGTTACTTTTAAATTGGAAATCATTTTTACTTTCTTATAACATGTTTGTGTCTTAATGGCAAGTTGTCTTTGATTCAACCAGCTAAGTGTATCAATACAAATATACCAGTTAAAGCAAAAGCTAGTTAATGCCATCGGCACAGAAAGATGGTGTGAGTGGACACTTGCAGAATGGCTCTGTTGGATTTATAACCAAATATAGAATGAAAAACACAATTGTGGGAGCTGGACATAATTAAAGAGCTTTGAACTTCTTCATAGGGTTCATGTAAACCCTGATATGTAACCCTTCTTAGGGTTAATTGTTGTGTTGAATTATAAGCAGTTTACAAAAAGATCCTAGTTTAGTCTAGTACAAATGAGTTTCTATAATCATAGTTATTATTAATAATAAAAGCTATATATTATATGTATATAAACAGGACAAAGTGACTTGGGGCAAATAAATCAATTATATACATTTAAGAATAAAAAAATTTAGTCATAGGATGGTAAAGTGACTTGCCCTAACCACACAGTTTGCTATGCTAGGACCAGGACTAGAACTGAGTTTTCTTCCTTCCTTCCTTCCTTTGCCTTTCTTTCTTCTTATTTCTTTCTTTCCTTCTTTCTAGTATTTTTTTAATGTTTATTTTTTGAGAGAGACAGAGAGACAGAGAGAGAGAGATGGATCATGAGCAGAGGAGGGCCAGAGAGAGAGGGAGACACAGAATTCGAAGCAGGCTCCAGGCTCTGAGCTGTCTGCACAGACCCTGATGCAGGGCCTGAACTCACCAACGGTGAGATCATGACCTGAGCCGAAGTTGGACACTCAACCGACTGAGCCACCCAGGCATCCCTAGAACTGAATTTTCTTGATTTAATTTATTGTCATGCAGATCCAGTCGTTGAGTGCCTGCTACCTGCAGTAGTATATAGTGTACCCATGCCACGTGTGTATTTACCTTGTCTATATTAACCAAGGCTCTTGGAAATGTGAGGGAGGGAGAGAGAGAGAGAGAGAGAGGAAGAAAAAACAATGGAGAGAGAGCAGCCCTGCCGCCTTCCACTTGGTCAGCACATGTCCAGAGTGTGATAGGGGAGTTGCCTATGTTTCTCTTCTTAGTCTTCTCCATTCAGAAGTGCTTCTAATGATGTGAGCATCTCACGTCACTGAGGGTAACCACTGTTTTTAATGAGACACGTTTCCTACAACATAGCCCTTAAACTGTTTAACTTGAAGACAACAATCTGTTCTTTTTAAAATTTTTTTAATGTTTATTAAAAAAATTTTTAATGTCTTTTATTTATTTTTGAGAGACAGAGAGAGACATTGCGAGCAGGGCAGGGTCAGAGAGAGAGGGAGACACAGAATCTGAAGCCGGCTCCAGGCTCTGAACTAGCTGTCAGCACAGAGCCTGATGCGGGGCTCGAACACACCAGCCGTGAGGTTATGACCTGAGCCAAAGCCGGATACTTAACCGACTGAGCCACCCAGGCGCTCCTTTAATGTTTATTTATTTTTGAGAGAAAGAGAGAGAGAGAGAGAGCGTGAGCAGGGGAGGGTCAGAGAGAGAAGGAGACACAGAATCTGAAGACAGGCTCCAGGCTCTGAGCTGTTAGCACAGAGCTTGACATGGTCCTCGAACTCACAAACTGTGAGATCATGACCTGAGCCGAAGTCGGACACTTAACTGACTGAGCCACCTAGGTGCCCTGACAACAATGTGTTCTAATGCAAGAGCAGCCAGCTGTGTTTGGGACTTACCAGGAGATAAAATTAAATGTGCTTATATTTGCTTGCCAGTATGTTTGCAAAAATACTTCATACTCTATTTCATAGGCCAAAATATGTAAGGAATTTTCAAGGGTAACTTTGACTGTATTTTCAAAATCTTGGAGCTTGTGGTGCCTGAAGAAGAATACAGCAATGGTTTGTGGTTGGGAAAATTGACAAGACAGACCAGGGAGGAGACAGGATGAGGAGGGAAGAAGACCAGTTAGGAGACTCTTGCAATATAAGAAAATGAGGACAGGAACTTCAACCAGTACGGTGGCAGCAAGGAGAACTCCTCCAGTGGAGGAGGTACAGTGGAGGCAGAAATATGGAGGGAATGACTAGTCATGGAGCATCCTAGAGAAGGAGAAGTTTAAGTTTACCTGAGCTTTCTAGACCTATAGATTAGGATGATGATTGAGATGAACATGACACTTAATACAGGGCTCTCCATATTTTGATCTAGTAAGGAACACATGACTTCAATTATCCATCTTCCCTGGACTGAGTTTATTTATTTATTTATTTATTTATTTAAAAATTTTTTAATGTTTTATTTATTTTTGATACAGAAAGAGACAGAGCATGAGAGGTGGAGGGTCAGAGAGAGAAGGAGACACAGAACCGGAAGCAGGCTCCAGGCTCTGAGCTAGCTGTCAGCACAGAGCCCGACGCGGGGCTCGAACCCACGAACGTGAGATCTGACCTGAGCCGAAGCTGGAGGCTTAACCGACTGAGCCACCCAGGCGCCCCCCTGGACTGAGTTTAAAATGAGATAGTTTTAAATTTTAATGTCTCAAATTACATTAGCCCCATCCATGCTGACTTACTGCCCAACCACAGATCCAACCTACCTGATGCTTTGTATCCCCAGAAAGCAGAGCCAGAGGCAAAAGCTGGTGCACTACTTCCTGGTTAGGGACTACAGCCCCAGAGAACAGAAATGAGGGAAAAGGTGAGTGAGGCAGCAAAAGAGGGGAGCTGACAGAAGAGTGTGTTAGGGATATTGCCACCCCTTGGACTGATTACTTAATCTTCCAAGAATCCATAAAAATGACTAGTTGTCAGGAAAACCCAGGGGCCCTATTTCACACAGGTCAAAGTTTGCACTGTGAAGTGATAACTCCCCTCCACCCCCAGGTGGCTCTCATACTGGTTCTGTGGAGATCCTATTGCCTCTAAAGCCACAGGGTCAATAAGGAAGCCCTGTGCCAAAAGACGGTAAGTGGAAGGTAGGACATGAGGTGAGGAAGCCTGGGTTTTACCCATGGACTCATGGCTGGTCACCACAGCAGATGTGAGTGGGAACAAATCCTTAAAAGCTCTGAAGACAAGGAAGGCCAAAAGGACCCGAGGGGTGAATTTCCAACCTAAGTATGTACCAGTAAATCCTGACAGTCCCCAAAAGGATGCCTCATAGGTGTTCACAAATCAGTCTGCCCTCTTCATCTACTATGTTTGCTCCAGCTTCTCTCCTTTAACTGATGCCACTTCCCAAGAAAATGGTGCTGCCTCTGTTGGCAGAGATCTTCAGGAAAAGTGGTGTGTGAGTCAAGTCTGTGGTTCTCAGATGCTGCCAAAGCCACTATTTCTGGAGCGTCAGAATTGTTTTGGGTAAGTATGGAGGTTGGGAATGAAGGAGGAGACAGGAACCTAATCTTTAACCTCTTGCCACATTTTGTCACCACCTCCTAAAAAACGTTGTTCTTACTGGTCCCAGAAAGTCCCACAGGAAAGCTGCTGCTTCAATTTCTCCCTTCCATTTTTCATCTTCTTCAGACCATCCCTGTCATGATGCCACACACCAAAACATTCCTGTCCTCAACTCCTCATCTTCATTAAAAGCAAACAAAACCCTTCTCTCAACAAGTAACAAACCTATCTCCCCAAAACAAAACAAAGGCCAGAAGAAGCTCAGAGGAACTGTCTTAAGCAAACATTGAAATTTATGTGGAAATTCAGCATCCTAAATTCCAGTGCTCAGATAAGGACACTTTTTAGTTTCCCGGGGAAGATGGGTGGCTAGTTACTTTTCATTTACATAACAGAGGGGCCTATTCCAGTGGTCTTAAAGAATAGTAATATGCCAAAAATTAATTGAAGTCTCGACTTTAGAGAAGAAACCACAGAGAGAAATAAGTTTTTAAGTATTAGTTGACTTAATAGATGAGGGTCCAAAGTAACTTGAGGCAAAGTCTTGCGGTGGGAGATTGTCTGGGAATTTGATCCCAGGGAGCAGGAGTTTAAAAGTCGTAAAAACAGGGAAGCAAGAAAAACCAATAAAGAACCCATTATCAAACTGTTTACTACTACTAAGGTCACTGGTTTTTTTTTTTTTTTAATCCCTGAGAACTTCTGAGCCGCTGTGAAGGAGGTTCAGAACCATTTGCCTAAGGGCTGAGAGGGAGAAGGAAGCATCAATCTATTACTTCTTGTCGCCATTTGTCAAGGATGGCCTCAGAAGCATGGGTTTATCTGAATGTTGGTATTGCAGATTACCTGCAGGTGGCTCATGCCAGGAAGCCAGAGGTACCTGTTAGGGACCCACAGTGAGGTGCTCTGGGCTGTGCCTCTAAGAAGCTGATTGAGCTACAGCACTGGCTGGAGGGGGAATTGGGGTAGAGAGAATCTGAGTGCTACCTAAAAGGATCTGAGTGGTCTTTCCCTCACAGGACAGAAAAAAGAGCAGAGGCCCAAGAACATACATATACTCAGGAATCTGGAGGAGACACAGAAAAGGCTGGGAAGAGACTGATGAAGGGGCATCAAAGAGCTAGGAGGAAAATAATGTAATAATAACAGTTAGAGCCATGACAACAGCCACCATAGCAGCAGCAATGCGAGTAAAGCAGCAGACACTCTATGAGAGTAGACTCTGTGGCAGACACTTTTCTATGCTCTTTTCATCAAGCAACTCATTTAATATCCCAACCATATGAAATGAGCGCAGTTATTTGCCCGTCTTACATATGGGAACACCACGTTACTGGAGTAATAGTTGGTTGTTCCAGAGCCTGTGCTCTTAACCACCTCATCATGCTGACCCGAGGAATAGAAGCCGTCCATGAGACAACAGCAGATGGAGTTCCACAAAATAGGGAAGGAGCAAGGGTCAGTTTTACTTACCAGGGAGGAAAGAATAAGGATGAAGGAAAGGCTATCTGATTTGTAACCAAGAGGTACCTGGTCACTTTTGAAGATGCAGTTTGAGCTCAGTGATATCAGAACACAGAATGCAAAGAAATGAGGACAGGGTGGAGCCCATGTCCATTTCTGGAAACATTTGTTAGTGAAAGGAGTTGATGTATTATTTGGGTGTAATAACCACCGTCCTGGGGAGCCTAGGTGGCTCAGTCGGTTAAGCATCTGACTCTTGATCTCAGCTCAGGTCTTGATCTCAGGGTCTTGAGATCAAGCCTTGCGTTGGGCTCCACACAGGGCATGAAGCCTACTTTAAAAAACAAAAAACAAAAACATAGGGTACCTTGGTGTCTCGGTTGATTGAATGTCTGACTCTCGATTTTGGCTCAGGTCGTGATTTCATGATTCATGAGTTCAAGCCCCGTGTTGGGCTATTTGCTAACAGTGCACAGCCTGCTTGGGATTTTTTCCCTCCCTCTCTCTTTCTGTCCTTTTGGTATGCTCTCTCTTTCTCTCTCAAAATAAATAAATAAACTTTAAAAATCCCAACCAACCAACCAAACAAAACCCCACCTGTCCTAATTTGCAAATAGAAGAGAGGGATCCAGTGTCTAGAAAAGGTGAAGGAGATCAGCAGAACTCTAGATATTACTAAATTTGAGTTGGCACAGTTCTTTGAGGTACAGGAAGTGTCCCTCAGGTGATGTCCTTTGGCTAAACGCCAAGAGAGAAAGGTTAAGAAGCAACATAGGATCCATCAGAGACTGAGGAAGTCTTTGGAGGAAGATTAATGAGTAGATTTTTATTCTGTTTTTTTGCCATTTCTGAGTTCCCACAAAATGGCAGAAAGGGACACACTCTGTTGCCAACCTTCTCTTTCCCTCCTCCTGCCTCATTAGCTGAGCCCAATCATTATACATTTTCTGGGCCTTGGATAGAGAAACCAGCTCTTTAAACCATAACATTGGCAGCCGTTTTCTTCCTACAGTTTGTAAAAATTAAATCACAAATCAAAAGAATGTGAGCCAAACATGCCACAGCCATTTGGATTTACATGAAAGGGAAACCATCAACACCTTCCTATCTTGGCTGATGAATGTATCTGATATTTCAGACTTCTTTCTTGGTTCTTTCATGACCACAAGACCAAAACTAATCAGTCCAATTAGACAAACTTCCAGATTATAGCTCTGAAGTCAACTCAACAAGTAACATATCCAACAATATAATTTGCCAAGTTTAATTCAGAGGTTGAAGGAGGGTGGAGGGGAGAGGGTTCCTGATTTATCATAGCAGCGAAAGCAATATTCCAGTCTGAATACAAAACAAAAAATAAGAAATAAAGCTAGATTGGGGGCACTATAAGTACTCATTATCATGTTTTCCCAATATTAAAAAACAAAAAAGAAAAGAAAAACTGAAGTTAAGACATCATCTGATGAAAGTTCTCAGGATAGTTGTAAATACCTTCAAATGAATTTGTTAAATGTGAAGAAAAAATCCAAAGAGAACTGGAAGAATACATAGATAAATATTTACCTGTTTGTGGTGGTAGGATGGCCTTAGCATGCAAAGGAAAAAAAATAAAGAAAAAGATTTAGAGATTTCTCCACTTAATTTTTCTGAACTCAACATAAGCCCCATAAGCAAAGAGCTTAAGACAAATGGAAAAATATATTTCCAACACATATAATATTCAAATGGTTTATATCTTTAACTTTCCTTTTAATAGATTTTTGAGATATAATTAACCTACCGTATAGTTCACGCAGTTAGTTATAATGCATGATGGGTTTTTTTATATTAACAGGGTTGTACAATCATCACTCTAATTGATTTTAGATTATTTTTATCACCTTAAAAAAGAAACATTAGCACCCATAAAAAAATCACTCCACATTTCCTCCCATCTCCTCAACTGTAGGGGTTTCCACTGTCTATTTTCAGACATTTTCATCACCATGAAAAGAATCACCATACCCATTTGCAGTCAATCCTTGTTTTACCTTCCCTCTTGCCCCTGGGAACCACAAGTCCACAAGTCTAGTTTCTATCTCTGTGGATGTGGCTATCCTGGATGTTTCTTTTCAGTGGAATCATACAATATGTAGCGCTTTGCATCTGACTTCTTACACTTAAAATGCTGTTTTCAAGGTTCATCCATGTTGCAGTATGAAACAGCACTTCATTTCTTTTTATGGCTGAATAATATTCTATTACACGGATACACCATATTTTATTTATCCATTCTCCAGTTGATGGACACTTGGTTTTTTTCCACTGTTTAACTGTTAAGAATAATATTGATATGCACATTCACATCCAAGTTTTGTGGAGTTTTTTGTGGATGTGTTTTGATTTCGCTTGTGTCTATACCTAAGAGCAGATTTTCTGGATCATATGGTATATCTATCTTTAACCTTTGATAAACTGTCAGCCTGTTCTCTAAAGTAGCTGCATCATTTTACACTCCCACCAGCAATGTATGAGGGCTCCAATTTCTCTACGCCCTTCTCACACTTGTTATGATCTTGTTATGGCCATCTTGGTGGATGGAGGTTATATATCTTTGTGGTTTAGATTTTCATTTCCCGAATAGCTGCTAATGATGTTGAGGATATTTTCATGTGCTTATTGGACATTTGTACATTTTTTTGGAGAGATGTCTATTTAAATCCTTTAACCATTTCATAATTGGGTTATTTGTGTTTTTATTGTTTAGTTGTAAGGTTTCATTATGTATTCTGGACACAAATTCCTTAATCTGAAGCAGGCTCCAGGCTCTGGCTAGCTGTCAGCACAGAGCCCTATGCTGCGAACCATGAGATCATGACCTGAGCTGAAGCCAGACGCTTAGCTGACTGAGCCACCCAGGCGCCCCTTGATGGTGTTCTTTAAAGCAGAAAAGTTTTGGGGGCACCTGGCTGGCTCATTCAGTAGAGCTTTTGACTCTGGATCTTAGGGTTGTGAGTTCAAGCTCCACACTGGGAGTGAGGCTACTTTTAAAAATTTCTAATTTTGACAAATTTATCTATTATTTATTTTGTTGTTTGCATTTTAGGTGGTACACCTAGGAAAACATTGCTTAATCCAAGGTCATGAAGATTTACTCATGTGTTCTCTTCTAAGAGTTTTATTATTTTTAGATCTTATAGTTATTACCTTGATCTATTTTTAGTTAATTTTGTATATGGTATAAATTCTTTTGCATCCAGATATCCAGTCATAGCACCATTTGTTGAAGTGACTATTCTTTACTCATCATGGCATCCTCGTCAAAAGACAACTGACTATAAATGTAAGGATTTATTTTTGGACTCTTAATTCTTTTTTTAAAATATAATTTACTGTCAAATTGGCTAACATACAGTGTGTAAAGTATGCTCTTGGTTTTTGGGGTAGATTCCCATGGTTCATCACTTACATACAACACCTAGTGCTCTTCCCAACAAGTGCCCTCCTCAATGCCGATCACCCATTTCCCCCCTTTCTCCCATCCCCATCATCTACCCTCAATTTGTTCTCTGTACTTGAGAACCAAATAGTCTCTTATGGTTTGCCTCCCTCCCTGTCTGTTTGTAACTATGTATTTCCCCTTCCCATCCCCCGCAGTCATCTGTTAAGTTTCTCAAGGTCTACATATGAGTGAAAACATATAATATTTGTCTTTCTCTGACTTAGTTCACTCAACATAATAATGCCTTCCAGTTCCATCCACATTGCTGCAAATAGCATGATTTCATTCTGTCTCATTGCCAAGTAGTTCTCCATTGTATATATAAACCACATCTTCTTGATCCATTCATCAGTTGATGGGCATTTAGGCTCTTTCCTTAATTTGGCCATTGTTGAAAGTGCTGCTATAAACATTGGGGTACATGTGCCCCTATGCATCAGCACTCCTGTATCCCTTGGGTGTAAACCTAGCAGTGCTATTACTGGGTCATTGGGTAGTTCTATTTTTAAGTTTTTGAGAAAACTCCAAGCTGTTTTCCAGAGCTGCTGCACCAGTTTGCATTCCCACCAACAGTGCAAAAGGGTTCCTTTTTTTCCACATACTCGCCAGCATCTGTAGTTTCCTATGTTGTTCATTTTAGCCACTCTGACTCATGTGAGGTGGTATTTCAGTGTGGTTTTGATTTGTATTTCTCTGATGATGAGTGATGTTGAGCATCATTTCATGTGTCTGTTGGCTATCTGGATGTCTTCTTTGGAAAAGTGTCTGTTCATGTCTTCTGACCATTTCTTCACTGGATTATTTGTTTTTTGGGTGTTGAGTTTGGTAAGATCTTTATAGATTTAAGATACTAATCCTTTATCTGACATGTCATTTGCAAATATCTTTTCCCATTCCATCAGTTGCCTTTTGATTTTATTGATAGTTTCCTTCTCAGTGCAGAAGCTTTATCTTGATAAGGTCCCAATAGTTCATTTTTGTTTTTAATTCCCTTGTCTTTGGAGATGTGTCAAATAAGAAATTGCTGTGGCTGAGGTCAAATAGGTTGTTGCCTGCTTTCTCCTCTAGGGTTGTGATAGTTTCCTGTCTCACATTTATGTCTTTCATCTTGAGTTTATTTTTGTGTATGGTATAAGAAAGTGGTCTAGTTTCATTCTTCTGCATGTTGCTGTCTGGACTCTTAATTCTATTCCATTGATCTATTTATCTATCCTCACGCCAGTACCATACTATCTTAATTACAATAGCTCTGTAGTAACCCTTAAAATTGGGAATTTAAGTCCTGTAACTTTTTCTTTCTTTTTAAGATTCTTTTAGTTATTTTTCGTCCCTTGAGTCTCCATATGAATAAGAGGATCAGCTTGTCATTTTTTGCAGCTGGAATTTTGATAGGCATTATGTTGAATCTGTAGATCAATTTTGGGAGTATTACCATCTTAACAGCATTAAATATTTCAACCCATGAAAATGGGATGTCTTTTCATTTACTTATGTTTTCTTTAAGTTCTTTCAACAATTTTTTGTACTTTTTCATGCACATATTTTGTTAAATTGTTCCTAAATATTAAATTTTGATGCTATTTTGGATGGAATTAGTAATCCTTTATTTCAATTTTGGATTGTTCATTGCTATTGTATAACAATATAATTGATTTTTTGGGGTGACTGGCTCGCTCAGTCAGTTAAGCATCTGGCTCTTGATCTCAGCTCAGATCTTGATCTCAGGGTCATGAGTTAAAGCCCCATGTTGGGCTCCATGCTGGGTATGAAGCCTACTTAAAAAACTATTTTAAAAACATAATCGATTCTTAAAACAGTCTTGTATACACCTTGCTGAACTTGTTTATTAGTTAGGATTAGGATTTCAATATACAAAGTCATACTGTCTGCAAACACAGATAGCTTTACTTCTCATACCTTTAACTTTTAACAAGTGCCTACAAATCGAAGTAAAAGACAAAAAACACCCCAATGAAAAAAGTGTCAATGAATGTGAATAGGCAGTTCATAACAAAGCTACATGTGGACAATAAAATAAACTTAACCTCGCTAGGAATGAAATGAATGAAAATTTAATTAATATGATGCTATTTTGTCTATCAAAACGTCAAAGCTTTAAAAAAGAAATAATATTCATTTTTCTGCACTGAAGGGAGTGTACAAACTCTCCTGTAGGGTAATTTGAGAATGTATAGTAAACATTTTAAAGATCTTTACAGTATTTAATAATTTATGCCTCAAGGATTTATTCTAAGAATCATCATCACAGTGTGATGTGCACAATGATATATGTACAGAGAGGTTCATAAAGCATTATTTGTAATAGAGAAAAATGGAAAGATCTCACATGGTTGGCAATAGCAAACAGATAAATCCATATTCATACAATGGAATACTACACTCCATGGAAAACTAATTGCTAGAGATATGCAAGGTCATAGAAACAGGCTCATGACATGTTATTTAGTAAAGTAAGTATAAAGTATAAAGTATAAAGTAAGTATAAAGTATAAAGTAAGCATGTATAATAGGATATCAGTTTTGTTCAAAATTACTGTGCATGTGTGTGTGTTGTGTGTGTGTGTGTGTATGTGTGTGTATACACAGTGGTTTATTGCTGTATGAAGAAATGTGAATTCATGTGATGTATTTTCTCCTTTATACTACTTTGTATTTTCTAATTTTTAAATTTATACACAAGTATTACTTTTATGAAAACAAAAAAACAAAACACTTTGTTAGAAAAACTTATTGAGTCTGATATTCTGTTCCACAGAACCTCTAGACCTAGGATGATTGAAGCAATGTCAGAAACCAGATTCAAGTGTGAGGAATGCTGAGCTTTGGGGTGTGAGTAGCTGAAATTACTAGTAGCCAAGTACTAGTGGGGAAACTGAGAGTATTCTGAACTCTGTTGCTAGTCTAGAACATACAGCAGAACTTTTCCTAAAAAACTGGGACCTGCTGAGAGAACGATGCAGTTAGCATTAGAGGCTGAGAGGTCACACTACAGAGAAATGTGGAAGAACAATAATTCGGGCTACCAAGTAGGCTAAAATTATGAGTAAGGCACATAAGTAGAGCAAAAGCAAGTCTGTTGTTAGTGTATAGAGAGACAATGAACACAGAAGGGAGCCTGTTCTGGTGGATTATTTGAGTCAGATTTCATGTGTTCTTGATGAGACTCCCAGATTTGCCCCAGATGCAAAGCCTACCTTCAAGTTTCACTTTTTCTGAATCTGCTTTCCCCCCTGGATTTCTATTGCCTTGTTTATGGACACTAATGTCCTCATTTCTGGAGGTGACAGGTGTGAGCTTCTGTTTCCTGTAAATAAGTGCCTTTCTGAAAGTTTCACTGGGTGCCAAGAAGAAAGATGAAATCAAGTACTCTAAGCAGTTTGACTAGAGCATAGGGCAGAGCAGGAGAGCAATGGAAGATGAAGCTGGAGGTAGACAACCTTGGATGGCCTTGAACCCTGGTGACTTAGTTTTAGCCTGTGGTTTGAACAACTTTGTGCTCTTGTCTAAAATTTGTCATTGCCCTTTTGACCATTTACCTTCTTTGACATTTAGTTGTCTCATTTGTAAAATAGTATAATGGTTTAGGTAACTGTTAAACTTATCTCCAGCTTTTAAAGTATTATCTGCAGTCTATCTTATACTAAGTAGGCTGGTATCAGGAGCCTGAGCCACTACTGACTGATAACAGGACAGATCCAGAATATATCTACCTTAAGTGAGCTTTTCTAAACTTTTCCCAGGCTCCTGGAAAACATGGTTTCAGTTCTAAATCATGAAGTCTAAGGGAGTCAGGAGATTCTGAGATTTCAAACTAAGTTGTCATACTCAGTTATACATTTCATGAGGACAGGGGCCATATCTCCCTTGTGTGTCACTCTGTTCATCCTTAGAACCTGGCCATTGTGTGGGACTCAATAAATATTTGTTAAATAAATGAATAAACAAAAATGCATGTGATAGATGTTAACTATACTTACTGTGATGATTATTTCACAATGTATATAAATATTAAATCATTAAGTTGTATACCTGAAAATAATGTAATATGTTAATTATACCTCAAAAAAGTGCAAATGAGGACATACACCTGAAAACACTGTGGAAATTGTAAAACTCAGCACAACTTAAAGCTATTATAGCTCATTCCAGTATCAGTGTTATTTGTAAATTGTTATTTTTGCCAAAATAATAAGCAAACTGATAGTTTTTCCAAAACAGATAGTGATGGATGAATAGCAGTAATGAATTAGGATTTCAAAGTGGCTCAGGAAATCTGAACATTAATCTTCTTCCCTTGCAAATCTTATTGTGATGACTAAAGAAATATAAAATAAAATTCAAAGGCTCACATGCTATATATCCCCTAAGCTTGAGCTAGGTTCATCTTAGGGTTCTGAAGAAGACAGAAACAAAGACCATAAGAACAGAAGGTACAGGCAGGACACAAGGAATCTCCCATTTTGTGAAACTTTATTGTAGGAGAAACTATTGACTTCCAAGATTTCTCACTGAATCTTAGACTCATCTCATCCAGCCCATTGCCTGACAGTTTAACATCCTCTATACTAGTAACTCTTGGTTATTATGGACAAACCATTCAAACTGGCTTAAGTAACTCCAGGGAACTGATTGATTGTCTTATCTGAAAAATAGAGTGGCAGTGGTGTTTTTAGGCATATCTGGATCCAGAGGCTTAAAAACACATCATCAGAAATCAATCTCTCCTTGTTTTGTTTTCCTCTGTTTTGCCTTTATTCTTAGGTGGACCCTTTCATGTATTAACTCCTGGTAGTTTAGAAACTACCTAAGAAGGAAATAAATTTTTTCCTGAAGAATTTCAGCAAAAGTCATCAGATTTAATCTAACTAGACCAACTTGAGTCATGTACTCAACCTGGACCCCTTGCTATGGCCAGATGGATGAATAGTTCCACCTGAATAACCTGTTAATTCCTGTACCCAGGGGACAGTCCTACCTTAACTTCATGAGCAGAGTAAGGGAAGAATGATTCCCCAAAAGAAAATCAGAATTTTAGCTGTTACCAGAAAAGAACATGAATGCTTTGCAGACAAAAACAACTGTCTATAACTCCTCCAGGATGACTTTAGTACTTCGTCTTCCTCCCTGCATTTGTACATTTCCAGCATCTGAGCAGTTGGCTCAACTGGGCTTATTAGAGTTCTTCCTAATATCAATCCTATAGCTACCTCCTGCTGGATTCATTCTTTGCTACTCTCAGCAATTTCTTGGGGCTGTTTGAATAAAAAATATATAAATTAGGTGAATTCTAATTCATAATTCACCCACTCATCCTGGAAATTAATACATTTGGATTTTGGTTGCTTCATGTCCACCCTCAGGATCTGATTACCACTCCTACTGAAGCCAACCCCTTTCTTCTGGTCCTCAAAATGGAGACTCTGTTCTGAAATGGCCTGAGGCCCTGGTCCTGCTCCTGCTCAGAGGGGACTGCGTGGGAGCCCAGCGCAGGACGTAGTCTGGGAGTGGGGCGAAGGTTTTGCATCTCGGCAGATCAGGGAGACAGTGACCTGTGCTGGGGCAGAGGAGGAGGCTGGCTGCCCTGGCCCAGTCCCTGGAGGAAATATCCAGCCAACACCCCTACCAGTGAAGGGGAAACTGCAGGAGAGGGAGGCAAGCAGCCTATATGGCCCTCTCCCCTGCCAGCTCATTCTTTCTCAAGCTATTGTCCTCAACCCAACCACGATCTCATCATGGACCTCAAACTGGAAAAAAAAGTTGTTTCTTTAAATCCTTATATGCAATAGTACATGTCTCCATCAACTTTTCCCTGTATTTATGAATAAGAACTACTTATTGACAAATTCCAATTAAAGAGTACTAAAATATGGTAAGAGAGTAAACTATTAAGGAAAAAATATGACAGTTTTATGTTGTTGTTTGTTTTTTTGTGTTTGTGTTTTTACTTTCAGTCTATGTGTCTGTTTTTGTGACATGAGTTTTTTTCTTGTTTGACTTTTTTGTTTTTTTTGTTTCTGAAGATTAACCCAAGAAGAGGATAGTATATGCTTCCCAGACCCTCTGCCCCAGGAAAAACAGTCTTCCAATATGATTCTAAAGTTTCTAGCACTCTCTACGCTATTTCACTTCTCAAGTAACTGGATTTTGTACTTCAGGGCCATTCAAGGGATTGATGTGGGCTGCTGGGAAATGGAAATGGCATAATTGACTGGACTGATGGGAGACATCAGAAGCTAAGGAAAGGACAACATTATAGGCTTAGGAGCCCAGCATCACTCAGGCCGGACTTGCTCTCTGGTGAGGTGGCTGCATTGGTGCACCTGATCTGAACTGTGGGCATGGCTGCCTGGAAACAGAGTGAGATTTGGCGGGCTAGGTTTGGCCTGCAGGACAGGAGACACCTGCTTCTGTTAAACAATGGACTAAGGCTGCCTTAGTGTAAAACTCAGTAGTGACAATAATAGACCAAAGACTTGAAAGCCATTCCGAAATTCCAGACTGTATAAGTCCAGCCAACAGATGTCATTGCACCCTAGGAGAAGAATGAGCCCTCTCCTCCTATAATGATATTGAGCCTCTCAACAACCTGGCAAGTAGGGATTTAGAGCAAGCATTTAAAAGTAGAACTTCCTGCCTCCGAGTATCAGGGATCAGATTCCTAACTTCACATTTGGCAGTCCTAACTCAAATTAGCAAATTATTAGTGCTTGCTGAAGGCTGGGTTAGCATTTTACTAAGAAGTCTGGCAGAGGCACGATAATTGGGCTTCTACTCTGTGAAGTATTAGGAATTCCTACCAGCTTCAGAAAGGGTGTATAGTATGTGTGTATCATCAGTGTTCATTGGAGTTTTCCATGGTTTTCACCTGCCAGTATGCTAGTTTTTTCATTATTTCATTTATTTTTATTTTTGTTGGTAGTTTCACTGCATCCTTATCATTTTGGTTTGTTGTGGTTTGTTCAGCTACACCTATGTTGTGTGTGATGATATATCTTTCTATCAACAGAGTTTTCCCCTATAATTTCCCCACATAGAAATAGATGTTTAGACATCTGTTGGTGGCTCAAATACAAACATCCATTCCTTATTGCTAACGTAGACGTTTATATCATCATCTTTCTTTTGGCTTGAAAGAGAGGTTTTTGTGACTGTCAAGGTTTTTTTTTCTTGCTATAATTTGGAGTGGGTAAGGTTGGTAGACGAAGGGTCCTCTACTCAGCTAAATGCTCTTTGATTATGAAGTCTGGGGAATGCTGCTCAGAGGCCATAACCTCCGGCAGTTCTGAGGATGTGGCTTCTCCCCACTTATTCTTTCCCTTGAGTCTTGCTTGGCCCAGAGGTTCCAGGAAAAAGCACTGAATTTCCAGCTTATCATTTTCTGTGTCAGACCCATACATTTTGTGTCTGTTACATAAAGATATAAAGATTTGTTTAAGTTTATTTATTCATTTTGAGAGAAACAGAGCAAGCAGGGGAGGAGCAGAGAGATAGGAAGAGAGAGACTCCCAAGCAGGCTCCAGAGTGTCAGCACAGAGCGCAATGCAGGGCTCAACTCATGAAGTGTGATATCATGACCTGAGCCAAAATGGAGAGTCTGATGCTTAACAGACTGAGCCACCCAGAGCCAAACATTTTTTGATGTGTCAATATAAAAATACTGTAAACTGAATTACTTCTGATAATAATTTATATGAGACTTAATTTCTCCCTTGCAAGTAAGCTATTTCCTAGCACTGATGCTGCATTTGATTTCTGGGGTAATGTTTTTAAAATTAGGAAAAAAAATTTTTTTTCAATACTTAAAAATTTAGGAAATTAGTGTAACAAATGTCATTCTATCCATTCACCCCAAATGGATAAATGTCAAAATTTTTATAATATTCCCTTCATTTATTCTTAAAATTGAAATATTAGATACAACTAGAGCCTCTTTTTATCAGGCCTTATTCTCCTCTTTCCCCTTAAGTAAGCATGCTCATGATTTTGACAGGTATCTAATTTATAATGAATGTTTCTATACTTTTACTGCATAAGTATGCATCTCTATCGTTTTCTAGTTTGTTTTTTCATTTACTTAAACAGCACCGCAATGTACCTATAGCTCAACAGCTTTGTGTTCTCATACAGTATTGTTTTTGAGATTTATTTACACATACAGATCTAGTTTATTTCATCTTGTTCATTTATTATATAAGAACTCATTTAGAGTCTTTACACAGACATGCCATGTTTTAATTGTCCATTCCCCTACTGATGGACTCATAAGAAAATACGGTATTCTGTAAGTTATCAGCTTAGCTATCATCTCTTATAGGAAGCCTTTTCTAGTTCATTCTTACTCCTGCCATTAAGTTATATTAAGTATCCTTCCTCTTCTTCCCTTGACCATCTGTAATATTGACTCCATCACATATTGTTGAAAAATGTCTCCCTTTGTTTTGGACTAAAGACTTCTTAAGATGAGGGACCTGTAACCTGTTCATAGTGTCCATGGTGTAGCCCCTACACTGTACATGGCACATAGTTGGCGTTTTTTGATAAGTGAATGAATGAATGAGTAATTCTCTGCTGTGGAAAAACCTAGTCAATAATTTGCTGATGTATCTTAAAACCCAGGCCCCAAACCAAGAACCTTTGAAGGCACTGTGTTCTGCCTGTTAGACCCACTTGTTCCCTTTCATTGAATAATGGAAGTCTTTTACCATTTGGGGTAGTAACAAATTAAGGTAATGGATATAATATTCTCAATTTTAAGTTTGTTAAAACTTTGCCACCTGATACCACTTGCTTATATTAAAATCTAATGTTAAATAGTGTCTGCTTTAGTTCTAAATTATACATTTTTAAAAATTAAATAAATCACAGTTTTCTGGTGTTTCATAATAAGCTCCTGTACTTCCTGGTGTCCTGCCACTTGAATAAGTATGAGAACCATTGTGTTGATGACATTCAAATGTAGGCACTCAAGTACCTACTACTGTCATAAATCATGCTTATTTTTTAATTGAGAGAGAGAGAGAGAGAGAGAGAGAGAGAGAGAGAGAGAGAGAGAGAATGTGAGCAGGAGGGAGGAGCAGAGGGAAAGAGAGAATCCTAATCCTAAGCAGGCTCCACACTCAGTGCAGAGCCTCATGTGAACCCATAACCTTGGGATGATGACTTGAGCTGAAATCAAGAGATAGATGCTCAACCAACTGAGCTACCCGGGCACCCATCAATAATGCTTTTTAAAGAAAATATTGTTTCAAAGTAGGACATTTCTTCAAGTTTAAAACTAGTCTTGCATATTCTAAAGGGGCAATTCCTTCTCAGTAAGTAAAACCTTATGAAATTTGAAATAATTCTTACTGTACCTTGTGACTCTGTCAGCCCCACTAACCTGGTAATAAGGAGAGTTCCTTCAGAGGTTAGGGGGAAGGAGGCAGCTGCAGTCACAGTCCACCGGTCATCCCTCTGTTGCCATGGAGCTGGGAGCCTGGAGGCTACTTTGGATTGTGTGTGTGTGTGTGTGTGTGTGTGTGTGTGTGTGTCTCCCCTTCCTCCACTCATGCGTGTGCGCTCTCTCTCCCAAAAACATTTAAAAAAGAGAGAAAACCTAACATCAAATTAGAAGCCAAGTAACTTGTTGCGCAGGAGGAATATATAGAGAATATTGGGTGGTAGGCTAGAGCCTAATTATAATTAGGGCAGGGCACATAGGCTAGATTTACTGGTTTTCAAAAATCAGAATTGTAGGAGAAATGTTTTGATGTGGTAGTTCAGTTTTCAGTAGCAAATGTGTATGTAGAGAATCTTATTAAAACTGATACTTCCTTAAAAAAGACGTAAGGCTTCTCTCTACTATGAGTTTGCTGATGTGCAATCAGATAGCACTTCATGAAGCCTTTTCCACACTCACCAAACGTGTAGGATTTCTCTGACATCTGGGTTTGCTGAGGCACAGTGAGATTGGTCTCCACACCAGCGCCTGTTCCTTAGTCACTGGTTATACAGACTTTGTCTTGTGCAGGAGTTTTCTGGTGTTTAGTGAACATGACATTTCTGGAGTAGGATTTCCCGCACGGACACACCCATGGGGCTTCTCTCCTCCATGACTTTCTTAATGGCTGCCACCCTGTCCCTCATTCCTCCCCAGATGCTTGGAAGGCCCAAATTGTAAACTTCCTAAACACACAGGAATAGAGAAAAGTAAGTTCCTTGGGATTGTTCAATACGATTGTGGGAGGCATTGGGCTTGCCAATGTGCTTGTACAGGGATTCAGGCCTATCTTCTTTAATCTTAAGGGGCAAAGTGACCCTGGCTGGCATATGGATTGCACATACATTAGCTTCTTTATTCCTCAATAACTATGAAATGTAGGCATCATTATTATCTATGCTTTATAGACAAACTGAAGTAAGTCTGGAGAAATTATGTAAATATCCTCAAGTCACAAAGCTAATTAGGGATGAAGTTTGGGTTCTTACCATTATATAATATACCCTCCCTATAAACATACATTATAGTTTATTAGTGAGATGTCATTTGCCTTCAAAGTATTCCTATAGAAGTCTAAAGTGAACTGATAAGAGGATATGAACCCATGGGATAGGGTTTCAGGGAAGGTTGTCATTTTTCCTTTTATTACTCATCTATGAATTCATCCCACCAACAGTTATTGAACATGTATTTTGTTCTAAGTATTTCTAAGCATTGGATAACAACAGGCATCACAACAAAAGACATTTCTACCATTGAGTTGTTCATAGTCCTGTATCCGAATAATTATGATTCAGTCTTATAGCTGTCCCAGTGAAGGCATGTACAAAGTATATGGGAGTCAGGAAGGTGGATGACATATTTGAAGGGTTATACAAGTCTTCACAAAACAGGTGGCATTTAAACTTAATCTATGAAATTTTGCAGAGGGGAAGAGTTGTGGTGAAAGGTCCTGGTTCAAAAATCTTTGTGCTATATCTGATGTGATGTTTGGCAGCTAGCTTAATATTTCTGAGTCTTAGTTTATTAATCACAGACACCAAAAATTATATTCCTCATAGAATTGATGGAAAGATTAAATAAAATAAAGCATGTGGAGTATACATACTATCATCATCATTATACGTAGTAGAGGAGGCTTCACAAGCAGAGAAGCCCCCTTCCTGGGAGGATCTCAGTGAAAACCTTAGTGATGCTTCAAATCCGTAATTAGTCATAACCTTAGTGATGCTACAAGTCTTTAATTGGTTATTGCTTCTGTCACACTGGTCCTAGATCATGGGGTATATTGTTAGACCCTAAAATACCAACCATTGTTTTCACTCACCCACATCCATTCTGGTAACCCTAGGAATGTAATTCGATAAACCTGTTTTTTAAGATTCTGTTAAATAATGGAAACTCAGATGATTCATGGCACAATCCAAAATTATTCATATAAAAATGATTACAATACTGAAATATAATATAAAATAATAAAAAATACAAAATACAAAAGTAAACAGATTAACAGGCATTTACCTTTGAAAACCTTCATGGCTGGTGTGAGGGAGAGAGAAGAGGGTTTTTTATTGTACAGAATGACTTTCACTATCACTGACGGAATCACTGCTATCTATTTACTTAATGGAATCTTTTTTTGCATGGAGGACTTTGTATATGCTTGCATGGATGTTTACTACAGTATAGTACTAATAAATGCTTGTCATATACTGTATTTAATGTAAATGACAATAATGCAGTAGAGGAAAGGGTCTGTATCTGCAGGCAGAATGAAGCAAAGCATTCCTAAGCTTATTCTTCAATGGGAAGCAAAGGACTGTCCATAGGTGCTTTGAAGTAACAAAAAATACACTAGAGCCAGTTATGGACACCTTCCAGCGTTCTGAAAAATTATTGATTTCTGCCATACCCCATGACCTAAGACCGAGCATCTGAGCATGGGAGACAATCATCCACAATTGCACAGCACGTGCGTGTGTGAGAGAGAGATGGAGAGAGAGAAGAATCTTTAGCTCAGTTGTGATCATTTGACACTAGGTATCACATACGACTCATATTGCAAAACATTGCTCACTTGTCAAGTTAAAATTTATTAGAAACGTTTGTTCATCTTGCATAATACTTGCAGAACAAGTTACTCACAACCAAGGTTTGACTGTATATGCAAGCAAGTGATCTCCAGACTCCTGTCTCAAGTTATTGCTGGATAGAAAGCTGAGGAGATGGACTCGTGTCTCTAGTCTGGAGGAAGTCTGTGCTGTTTGGGGGACTAGACAACTGGCAGTGACATAGAGGAGGCAGCAAGGGAGGGAGGATGTGGTGGAGTAAAGACCTCCTACCCCAGGCATGCCATCTCTGCTCATCCCCTGCCCATTGGAGAGCTTTCTATAGACCTCCCAGTTTTGCTCCTTTGGGTCCTTCTCAAGCCAGACCAGATTTCTAGGTTTTTTTCTTTACATTCCCTCTAGTATTTCCCCCAACAATAAAAACTATTATTAATGCAAATTGCCTAATTTTAATGAGTGTGGGTATGCCTATACTTGATTTAGCCAAATGTACACAAAATATTTCCCCAAGCCATCTGTGACTTGGAGCCCAGTGACTGTGTCTCTTGTGTCCTTGCTGCCATTCTGAATGGCCTATTGACTCATGTAACAATGCTGATGGGATAGGCATGGTCATCACCCCACCTCTACTAACAGGAAAACCAGAACAGAGGAATACAAAGTGATGTGTTCAAAGTCCTGCTACTGGCAGTGACAGAGCTGAGACTTGAACCCCAGCCACTGACTCGGTACTCATAACCACCGTGCTCCCCTGCACCTGTAGAGAGTACTCAGCCAGTATCTTTATACACAGTGTTTAAGGAAAGGAAGTAAATTTTATGTTGATCAAAATTCAATATTCTGGTCTATGTTATGATATCAGTGGTTTTAGCTATACTAACATTTTTTTTAAATCTGAATCTTTCAATTGGTGCCTAGAGAATAAAAAGGGAAAGAAGATCATAAATAGGTCAATATGTCATTAGCTTGTTTTGATTACTCTGTAGCTCTCAGTTTTCTAAAATGACACCTTGGCTTCAGCAGTTTCCTGGCACAATTTGAGGTCATTTACTCAGCTGAGTTATTTGAGAGAGAGAAAAAGAGAGGAGAGAGAGAGATGAAAACAGAGAAGGGAAGATAAACATCAAGTGGAGAGAAAGTTGCGGGAGAAAAAAAAGTGACTGGGGCCAAGAAACATGGGGTTGGTACTGGATTCATATGTCTTTTGACATCATTTATTTTTTCTAATTTAGCCACAATGAAAGAAAAAATGTCAAGAAAAGATTAAAAAGTGGGTATTAAGCAGATTAGAGGAGGTTGCCAATGACCACCACTTTATCAGTGTTCCTTGGAGTCCCACATGACTTGCTTGATCATTTGACTAATGTCTTCCAATTTCTTTTCCGAATTGCTACCCTGAACACATTAACACTGTTATTGGTCAGCTCTAGCTGATTCAAACATTATATGTTATAGAGCAGGGTGTTTTGCTAAAGTAACCAATAAGAAAAGAGATTTTTTTTTAAAAAAAATGCTTTAATTACCTGCAAAAAGAAGTGATTTTAGGTTTCAGGTATCATAGTTATTCAACATACACATTATCTTCTGAAATGGAGTTTTGTCTTAGGGAGCTGTTAAAATAAAATCTGTAAGGCTGGAATTATCCAATAGCAAGAGAATGCATTAAAGCAAAGAAAGGGAAAAGCAAATCATGTTCTCTCAATATCTACCCCAGTTAGGTTGCCAGTTATTGATTTAGTCTGGGACATAGTAGCATTAAATCTTCCTCATTATACAAGTCCTGTATATCTTTTTAGCTTCTCTATCTATGCTTTAATCTCTGGGTCCAACATTAAGCACAACACACACAAACCATTTTAATGTGTTCTTACTTCAGTAGGAACACGTTTGTTCTGAAGGACCTCCACTAGCATTATGATTTTGTTTGCATTTTCAGGAGTCCATTCATCCGACATGGCCTCTTGACTTGGAAGCCTTTCTAGATCACAACACTTGCATTGGCAATTTCTTCTTTAGAATACTACCTTGCATTTCTTGGATTCAGCCTGTGAATTATGTGTATTAACTAGATCAGAGTGATTCCCTCAAAAAATTTTAAAAACCTTGCATAGGAAATGCAGAATCCAGAGCCCCACTCCAGACAGGCCTCCAGAATTGGAATCTGCCTTTTAAGGATCTCTTAGTGATTGGTATATATGTTGAAGTTTAAGAATCTCTACTCTAGTAAATAGCTACAGAGTGTGACATCAGTAATACAGAGGCGGTACAACAGGACAGAGAATATCACCCTTTTTTCAAGTTGCTCATATAAACATAAAAGCATTTTTCTTAAGTAATGTCTGTAGAACTCAGCAGTTATCAAAAAATTGTCTTCTTGAACTGCGGTTGTGTTTATTTCTGCAGAGGGCAGTGTGAGTAAGTATTAAAGAGGGTGGAAGGCTACAGCAGTGGGTTAATTTGACTGGAGAAAGTTCAACCTGACCAGGTGCGAGAGAACATCAAGTCTTATCTTTAGCACACTGTTCCACTGGCTTTGGTCTTTATCTGTCACTTTTATTCATCATTTTCTTAACTCCCATTGACAACTCACAGATCACCAGACATGATTAGCTGTTAATTGTTTTGGCAAGATGCTTGATATTACCACTTTAACTGTTTGTAGCTTTGATCCAGGAACATTTTTTTTAATTTCTTCTTAACACATTTCATGGTTGTTTTGTAGGCTTTCTTTGTTTAGATCATCATAATATAGAATATGGTAAGAGGGAAAATATGTGACTAGTTCTACCTATAAAAACAAACATAGGGGAACTGAAAATATTCCAGAAAAATAGTTTAAATTGCTAGAGTTTTGATCATTAATATTCATAATAGTGTACCTTGGAACTATAAGGACCCCAGTTTAGAACATGTATGACCAAGGATAAAATATTTGAAATTAGAATTATCTTGGGAAGTCTAATGATTTGGTTAATTATTGTTCACAAATAGAATGATGATTCTTGACAAATTTACCAATGACAGACTCATTGTAGAATTAAATGAAAACTCTGCATTGAGATTACATCCCTAATCCTTTGAGGATTCAATACGTATGTTGAGACTTACAGTTTTGATTGGAGTATCATATACACAGAATAAGGTACATATGATCTGAAGTATTTCACTTAGATACTTTTTCACAGAAGGAACACACTCATCAGGAAATAGAACCAGGGGGCGCCTGGGTGGCTCAGTCTGTTAAGCCTCCGGCTTTGGCTCAAGTCAGATCTCACATTCGTGAGTTCAAGCCCCATATCAGGCTCTGTGCTGGCAGCTAGCTCAGAGCCTGGAGCCTGCTTCTGGTTCTGTGTCTCCTCCTCTCTCTCTGCCCCTCCCCCTCTCATGCTCTGTCTCTCTGTGTATCAAAAATAAATAAAACATTAAAGAAAAAAAGAAATAGAACCAGGACCACAGCAACTCTTTTGTGCCTTCTTAAACATCTTTACTGCGCCTCCCCCCATTCAGGTATCCACTATCCTGCCTTTCAACAGCATACTTTAGTTTTACCAGTTTTTGTGTACATAGGATCATATTGTGTATCCCTTTACTTTCTTCTAACATTGTGTTTGGGATACACCCAAATTACTATGTGTAGTTCCAGTTCTTTCATTCTAATTGCTGCTGTAGATCTGCACGGTTTGTACATACAGCACTTTATCTCTGTAGGCAGTTTGGGGATATTACAGTTAGTGCTGTTGTGAACATTCTGGCACATAGCTCTGTGTGAACATAGATAAGTATTTGTGTTAGGTTACCTATCTGGGAGTGGAAGTACTGGGTGCATCATGTTTGGTTTAGTAAATTCTGCCAATGAAAACAGTGGTACCAGTGTATTCTCCAGTATATGTGATCAAGTTTTGCATCCTCTCCATGTGACTTATACAAATTCTAGCTATTCTGCATGTACGACAATGGCACATTTGGATTTCAGTTTGTATTTTGATATGGTTTACATCTAACCAACGTTCCAGAAGAATCTTTTGTTAATTTTCTGTATTAAGTGGTTATTGGTCTCTGCCATAGTTAAGTGGCAGTAAAGCTAGGGATAATTTAAGAGGTACAAAATGTGTTTCTTGCTTAAAAATATGTATTCCATGGAGTTTTACTTGAAATTTCCATTTTTGCCATTTGCCCTATCAAGGTTTTTGTGCAACTATGAACCTTTTTTTCTGAGCTGGAGAATTATGTGGCCACAGAAATTACTTAAATATTAAGTATATATACTTATATATACAATATATTTAATCTGATTGACTCGTCACCTTTATTTATCACTGGTTGGTGAGAGGGCCCTTCACAATTGGAATACATGATTTGATGGAAGTGTGTTGATGAGTGGAACAGGGAACTCGGGGGAGGGAAGTGAGGACAGGTCAAGCAGAAAGCACTGCATACACATGTGTGGCCCATCCCCCATCCAGAGGCCTGGCTGGCCAGGCGCCTCTCATCATGGGGAGCAAAGAGTAACCCAAGAGAGTATTTCTGCTCTAGAAGTCTAGACGAGAAACAAATTAGTGTGGAGTTTTCCCCGTGATTGGCCCTGACTGCAACAGACAGGTGCAGATTCTTTGTATAAAGAGAAAATAGGCGTATAGTCCTAGACAGCAAATGTTCATCAACTTCAAATTACACCTCAAGTACTGCTGGTGTCTGGACCACTGATGGATGAGCTAGGTCTTTCCAGGTCTAATGCTGAGTAATGCAAATTAGATTCTCCTGAGTTATGCCTAGTGCAGCTGGAGGGCACAAAATAGTTGCCAGGGACATATCTCTGTGCCAAATTCTTGCCAATGTTGTTAATAGTATTGTACCCTGTACATGTGCAAGCACTCTTAGTTTTATTAATGCCAATGCTATGCTTTTGCCCTTTCTTTCACCTTTTAATTTTTGAATAGGGAATAACTTTGGTTTCATCCTGACTCTTCAGAAAGCAAATGCTCAACTGAAAGGCATGCATTCAGTCCCTTCTCCCAGCATGCAATTGGTGAGCAGAATCAGTGCAGATAAATCTCAGCTGTGTTACCTCTTGCAGCTTTGTGAGCCAGGGGGGATAGAGGATGTGAAGAAGGGAGGGGAAATGCCTAGGTCTCCTGGCAAAAGAAAAAAGTGGCCTGATGGCAAGATTTGCATTTGTACACTTTTGTAGGGTGTATGGTTAGCCATCTCTTCCGCTCAACCTTAGTCCTCTGATTCCAGAAACACTCTGTAACTCCTTTATGGGAACTGTGTGGAGAGGTGATCACATGAGAGCCATGCTAGTAACTGGTTGTGAGTGAAGACAGTGGAACATGGAGGTTCTTTCCCTTCTACACTAAGAACAGAGAGAAAGGAAGGGAAGATGCCTCCAGACTGAGCTGCTGTCATATGGTGACAATGTTAACTTGCAAGCTATGTAAGTAAAGTCACGGTTAACATATATGAAGATTTGGGTTACTCCAACAGATTTTTTAAAAATTTTATGGTTTATTTATTTTTCAGAGACAGTGTGAAGTGAGGAGAGGCAGAGAGAGAGGGGGACACAGAGTCTGAAGCAGGCTCTAGGCTCTGAGCTGACCACACAGAGACCGATGCGGGGCTCGAAGTCACTGACCATGAGATCATGACCTGAGCTGAAGTCAGACGCTTAACCAACTGATCCATCCAGGTGCCCCTCCAACAGATTTTTTAAAGTATCCTTACCAGACGCCTCAAAAACTCTTTTGAAACACATCAATTCAATTTGATTAGAGTCTTTGTACGAAATATGGGATTACTGTCAAAGGGCATATTAAAGCATAATACTAATTACTAAGATTTATGTAACCAATTCTCTCTCCTCAAGTCATGTACCATGTACTTTATTTAGGTTTCTGTTATAATCTTTGAGGGATATTGCCTTGACAAAAAATTCTCAGCACTCTATCACATACAATTCATAGGAAAGAATGTTCTAGTAGGAACCTCAGGTGGAACTCATAGTAACAAGACTCACCTAAGCATGCCAACCACTAGAGGGCAATATTGGCCATGCACTATGGGCTCTAACTCTCCTGTAGAGAGCGGTGTGACTATAGAGTGGATTTATACATCCAGTCAAATTTTTATTGGGTATGCAGTATACTGGAATGTGGGGTCTGTGATATCCATGAACTGGAATGAGACTTTATTCTTAATGTTGAGGAGCATATATTTAAAAATAAAAGATTATAATCACATATCCATTATGATTAAACCATGAACTATGTTTTATTTCAGTTTTTAAAGTTTATTTATTATTTATTTATTTAGCAAGAGAGAGGGAGGAAGAGAGAGAGTGTGTGTGTGTGTGCGTGGGGGAGAGCAGAGAGGGAGGGAGAGAGAATGCCAAGCAGGTTCTGCACTACCAACACAGAACCTGGTGCTGGGCATACCATGAGATCATGACTGGAGTAAGACATTGAACTGACTGAGTCACCCAGGTACCTGATACCAGGAACTTTATTTTAAATTATATTTAGATATAAATTAATAGATGATGTACCAATGTGATATTGATAGTCTCAAGATGAAAATACTGCCACTTAATGAGAAAGAATGAAATATGGCCATTTGTAGGAAAGTGGATGGACCTCGAGGGTGTCATGCTAAGTGAAATAAGTCAGGCAGAGAAGGACAGATACCATACGTTTGTACTCATAGGTCTAACAGGAGAACAGGAGAAACCTAATGGAGGACCAGGGGGAGGAGAAGAGGGAAAGAGATTTGGGGAGAGAGGGATGTAAAACTTGAGAGATTATTGAATACTGAAAATGAACTGAGTGTTGAAGGGGAGGGGGGAAGGGGGGAAAGAGATGGTGGTGATGGAGGAGGGCACTTGTGGGGAAGAGCACTGGGTGTTGTATGGAAACCAATTTGACAATAAACTATTAAAAAAAAAGAAAATACTTCCACTTAATAACTATCCAAAGCAATTAATTTCTAAGTCTGTTTGGCATAAATGAGTGTTGCAGGACAGACTAAGCTCTCTTTATTTTGTCTATACTATAGAATAATCTAACCTAAAGGAAACTTGCTAATTTTTAAATAACTCAGTGATTTTTCTTCCATGTATGGGCTACCTATTTTCCCTTAGTAGGACTCTTAATGTTCACTAAATTTACTACTGAAAAGATGATACTTTTGTACTGAATTTTTTTTGTCTTTAAGATTAAAAATTATTTTTAATTCAAATGAAATAATAGCTCAACTGATTATTTCATAAATTAAATGGGTGCTGAATTCACTCTCAATAAATCCATAATTTTATAACTTTATTGGCTTTCCCCATTGGCATAAAAAGGTATCTCAGGAATATCAGTTAATGATTATCAGTTACCTGCTAGGTACTTTGAACAATCCCATCAAATGCAAGTTCTTAATTTTTAACAAATATCAGGCACAATCTTGGGGTATTAATGCACTGTCAGGAAATCCAGCTATTTTAGATTAAGCCAATGTTTGGTTTGCATGTTTCTTAAACATCAATGATTTTTAAAAAATGTAGCACATTAAAACTGACAGCTTTTCAGTCAATGTTGATTACATTAAACCCAGTTTAAACATTAGGACACGAAGAAACTAGACTAGAGCGAATAAAAAAATTCTCAATTAACGACATTCCAGTTGTGACATGTGGACAAGAGCCAGATTAAGCAGATGCTATCATCAATTCAGTTGTTGTCATGTTTGCAACGTGGCAACTGGCTCCAGAGACAGAAGATCTTCTAGAAGTGGTGCATCCTGGGACCCTGTTTTTTGTTTATTCCACAAATGATCATCAGTCATAATGATGCAGTGATATTGGTACTCACATCAGGAACTGTCAAAACAACGTAAGCAAGACCAAAGCACTTGCACATGCTATTCTTTTTTTTTTTTTAATCACAAATATTACCAAAAGCCTTTTCCTTAAATTTCCTAGATTTTCCCAAAGGAAAATACACTCTTCCCCTCCCACAAAAATCTACAAGCATTTCAAATGGATTGGCAACTTATTTATGGCATACATACCTTAAGTTGCTCAAGAGACCAGAATTCCATCAAGTGAAGAGATAAGCATGCATTACGTGCTCCTTTATTTAATTACAAAATACAAAAGCCCATTAGCAGAATGGCCTGCTGGCCTGTGGAGCGGAGGCTGGCCCGCCATGTGGCAGATCTGCAGTTTTCTCTCCTGCTCGCGCTTGCCCAGCTGGCGGCGGCTTGGAGAGCAGGCGTCGTGCACACGGTCCACCTCGAGCAGGGAATGTGTGATGATCCTGAGCTCTGACCACTTCATTGTCTTCACATTAGGGAAATATATATACGAAATTCTTGCAAAAATATGGCTATAAACGGCATTGTGCAAATGTTTGATTTACATGAGTTTGAATTAAATATCTTTAGGGGAAAAGGTATGAAATTATAATATAAATCTGTAATCCAGTTTGGGTTCTACTCCCAGCTGTGTGGTGGGGGAGAAGTCATTTTAAATCACTTAAAATGCCTGTTTTCCCTATTTGTAATGGCGATAACCGGCCTGACTTAACCATAGGAACCAAAGGAAATTTACATGGATCAAGGGAGATTATGTATGTGAACAATACCATTTAATTGGAAGGCAGAGGTCCTCATTCTAACATTCATGGCTGTTTTCAGGGCTTTCTCTGAAATTTTATTCAGAATTGAGTGTGAATGTCCTTGCATATGTTTTTCTAGAGAGCTTACATTTATTTCTTAATAGTGTTTTGATCCTGAAATAGGTTTAAAAGAAAAGCGCTGCTGTAAAATAAGTAATATATGTTACCTTATTTTCATTATTATTCCACTGATTCATTTTGATTATTTTTAATCTGTTACTTCAGAGTTGTATGATGATTTTAATTTCACCATTGATAATTTATATTCCAGTTTACACAAATGTACCCCTCTCATATGCAAGGAGAAGACATCAGACATCATATGCTTTTGATGTATTATCATACTTCTCAGGGCAAAAATTTTTTAATATTTATTTATTTAAATTTTTTTATGTTCGTTTATTTTTGAGAGAGAGAGACAGAGTGTGAGCAGAGGAGGGGCGGAGAGAGAGACACACACAGAATCTGAAGCAGGCTCCAGGCTCTGTGCTGTCAACACAGAGCCCAACGTGGGGCCTGAACCCACAGACCATTAAGATCATGACCTGAGCGGAAGCTGGGCGCTTACCTGACTGAGCCACCCAGGTGCCCTATTTATTTATTTTGAGAAAGAGAGAGAGTGAACAAGGGACAGAGAGAGAGAGAGAGAGAGAGGCAGAGAGAGAAAGAGAAGCGAAGGAAGCAGGGCTCACCTGAAGCGGGGCTCGTGCTCACCGGAGGTGGGATCGAACTGACGGACTGTGAGAGTATGACCTGAGCTGATGTCAGATGCTTGATTGAGCCACCCAGGCGTATTGGATGAAGAATTTTTAAATATTTTAAAACCATGGGGTTCCTTGGTGGCTCATTTGGTTAAGCGTCTGACTCTGGATTTCTGCTCAGATCATGATTTCCGGTTTGTGAGATTAAGCCCTGTTTTGGGCTCTGTGCTAAAATGCACAGAGCCTTCTTGGATTTTTTTCTCCCTCCCTCTCTGCTCCACCTCCACTTGCTTGCACGCATGCTCTCTCGCTCTCTATCAAAATAAATAAACTTAACAAAATAATAAATAAAAGCATATAATATGAAACATCCACTGGAAAGAGGAAGAAACACTTGCAGCGGGGAGAAGTGCCTGAAACAGGCAGGGAGTCCCTCTCCAAAAAGAGCCTTTCAGCAGGGGAGAGGGAAGGAAGTGTCCAGTGGTGGATTTCTATCAGGCTTTCTTTTATTCTAGTCCAAACAGGTTTGAAACAAAATATTATTACTGTTTTTTAATTGTAAATTATTACCTGCTTGTTGGGGCGTCAGTGGCTCAGGCGGTTAAGCACCCGACTCTTGATATCGCTCAGGTCATGACATCCTTGTCATGAGAACCATCTTCCCACTGTTTGGGATTCTCTCTCTCTCTTTCAATCTCTCTCTCTCTCTCTCTCTCTCTCTCTCTCTCAAAATAAATAAACATTAAAAAAATATTACCTGCTTGTAGAAAATTCTCAGATAATGCAGACTGGCAAAGAGTGAAAAATCTTTCATCACCCAACTCCCAATTTCCCAAGGGTATTACTATTAAATGCAAAACTCTTAGTAATATTCAGGGGGAAAAATAGCCTAGAGTCACTTTGTATATTGTTTTTCAATCAGTATTTATGAAGTGCTAACTCTGTGTCTGGTCCTCTGCTAGACTCAGGGATACAGAAAGCCAACAAGATGGGTTTAACATCCGTCATTGTGGAGTCAACAATCAAGTAGGGGCATGTGGGATGACCAGGCTGTGTGTTAAGCATGGCATCAGAAATGGATGCTAGGGGACATTTCCAGGGTGCCATTTGAGTAAGGGGAGTGGATCAAAACTGAGATTTAGTGCAAAAGTGAGTTGGCCAGTTGGTGAGGGGGCGGGATGGTCAAGTTTTACTATAGGACATGCATAAAAATCACTTACTTGTATAATAAGTTTTAGTAAATCTTGTTTGAGAGTCTTTCTGTAAATATCTTATCTGCTTCATTAAATCACTGGTGACCTGATGGTTGTTTTATAAAATTTATTCCCCTTACACAGAATCCAAGTTTTGCTCATTTTCAGTAGCATCAAGCATGGTACCCACTCACCTATCAAAATTCTCTAATCATTCAAGTCCGCATCCATCTGTAAAACATGTAAAATAGTATTGAATTATATACAGTCAGAGAATTGTCCTCTGTCTCATCTGCACAAGCTTTAGCCTTGTCAAAGAGATTTTGAACATATTAGAAGTCAGAAATAACATCTTCTTGGTATATATATACAATGGAATACTACATGGCAATGAGGAAAAATGAAATCTGGCCATTTGTACCAAAATGGATGGACCTAGAGAGAGTCATGCTAAGCGAAATAAGTCAGGCAGAGAAGGACAGATACCATATGTTTGTACTCATAGGTCTAACAGGAGAAGCCTAATGGAAGATCATGGGAATGGGAAAGCGGGGGGAAGGATTTGGGGAGAGGGAGTGAGGCAAATCATGAGAGACTTTTGAATGCTGAGCACAAACTGAGGGCTGAAGAGGGAGGGGGAAGAGGGTGATGGTCATGGAGGAGGGCACTTGAGGGGAAGAGCACTAGGTGTTATATGGAAACCAACTTGGTAATAAACTATTAATAATGTTTTAAAAAATAAGTTTTGCATCATTAAAAAAAAAGAAGTCAGAAACGTGTACTTTTTGTTCTCTGCAACATAGTATTATTCAATATTTTTTTACTGCCACTCTCAGGAAAAATGCATTTTACTTTAGGATACAATATGTATATATAATGGAATCTAATGTTTTCTATTTTATTTTAGTCTATTGCATTTTCTTTAAAAATGCTACTTGTGACCCACAAAATGGATTTTATGACCCTAAATCGATTTCCTTATGAGTCTCAAAACACAATTTGAAAACTACTTCCCTAGCATTTATAATACTATGTTTGGCTCAGATTTAGGGATCAGTTAAAAAATAAACCACTTGCTAATTGATCTGTTTAATCAGAATGTTACTTTCAGTCACACAAGGAGGGAAGGCCTTTGAACTCACAACTTACACTACCTGGTGTATAGGAAGATAGGAGACTAAATGGGTCAGAGCCATTCATCCCAAGATCGTGATCGCTATTGGTGTAAGACGTAACTCTTTATCCCGAGCATGAAGTGAGACACAAGGAACAGACTAGAGAGCGAGACAGTTGTCTTGGGGTCCCGAGTCTAGCCTTTACAGCCTCATTTCTTTTGTGTTGCTTGAAGTGTTTTGATGGAGAACAAAGTAAAATGTAGATGATTTGGTTTTCATCTGTCACTCTGAATTCTGCACATTTATCCCATTTTGTTGTATGAGTTTACACAACAATACTCAGCCTGGGGAATACACAGAGGAAGTGTGATTCCTTCTGCAGGAGCCAGAGATGGGGGAGGAAGCCACCACTTAAGAATGGAGAGTGACTTGGGAATGTTTCACAGGGTACGTTAAGTCAGGAATCTTGAGGAATGATTCAGATATTGCTGGAGAGGAAGGGGAGGCAGGGCTTTGTAGAGACACCAACATTAGCAAAGTCTTACTATGGGGTAATGGCAGGAGGGTAAGAGGTGGTGACATTTGGACAGGAGCCAAAAACGCAGATAATCAGAGATAACATGTTACAAGATTAGGTGACTGATGATGACAAAAAAGGGAATTCAGAATGAGGAGGGCTTAGAGGTTTGAGGAGGCTGATGTCAGGGCTCATTTAAAAGTAAACCATTTGGGGGAAAATTACAAAATCAATGGAAAATGGGATACAGTGAAAATTATATAAAACTGTATGACCACAAATTCTTTTATATACTGGCTCATGGGACCACTTATGAAATTAAATCAAGTTGGCTGGAATAAGACAACTGTCACAGGTATTAAAAATTGGCTCTAGGAATGCAAATATCAAATGACAAATGACAATATGTTAGATGCAGGGAGGTGTCTGAAGGTCTGAAGGTGTGGTTGGTGCAAAGGCTAGCCTTGCTTAATGACATTATTAATGAGCCAGAAGAGGAGTTTAGCACATGACATGTAAGAGAGATTAGAGGAATAACACAATGGATAGATGTGGATAAATTTAAATTATATTTGGAAGATGTCTATATTTGTAGTTAATTAATTAAAAACATACATATTCAATCGTTCAGGGAAACACCTGGAAATTGAGAAGGACAAAAGAGTACAGGGTATACATGGGCATTACCTTAAACTTCTTTTACAATAAGACACAACAAAAATTAGATTAATATGTTACAAAGAGGTAATTTTTCCAAAAGAGTGCAGGAATAGTTTTCTGCCACACAGTGTATTGGTGAAGGATATAGAGCAACAGGTGATAAAAGACCTGGTCAGCCTGATTTTCATGTCTTTAAAATCTCATGTCAAAGACACCAGTTTATATCATAACTGTGCATCTCTGAAATGAAAAATAAAATATAATTGGATTTTGAGAACTCTATTTTCTTCCTACATTTTAGATAACTGTAGGCATCCAATAAAATGTTGCTAACACTATGGACTGTTGTGAAAGTAAGTTTTTCCTCTCTAAACACGTACAAGAAGAATGATTTCTAGAGGTACTTTAAGGAAAGCTGTTTCACTTAAAATTAGTTTTAGGTATAAACTAAATGGATAGTCTTTTTCTTCATCTTTGTTCTAGTGTTCTTTTTATACGTATCTTTTTCTGATTTCAAAGTAACATTTATTGTAAAAAATGATCAAATAATAAAGCATAATAAGTAATTTAAATTACTCATAATATCATCATTTACAGCTACCTAGAGTTAACCTTTTAGTCTTTATTCTTCCAATCTATTTTCTATGCTCATAGAAACAAAAGAAAATTGGGAACACGTTTCAAGTATTGTTTTGTAAGCTTTTTCATTTAATAATAAATGATGAAAAATTCCCTTAAATTGTCTCCTGTAACATGATTTTAATGGCTACATACTATTCCATCACATGAATGTGCAATATTTTATTTAATAGCATGGTTTTGCATATAAGTTGCTTATATTTTTTTTAGCTGTTATCAATTACAGTGATGAACATCCTTGCACATAAACCTTTGTTCATATGATTTATTATCATCTAGAGGATATAAATAATTCAAAGGAGTGAAACTGTCGGATCATAGAGTGTTAATGTTTTCTTTTTAGAGCATTGAATATATATTAACAATATTCTTTCCATAAATGTTGCACCAGTGCATGAAGTGCCTATTTAACCCCCTCCCTTGCCTGGATGGCTACAAAGTGAGAATATGTTTACACACAAATAACATATAATATTGTCTTCTAAATGTTTAGTGTTCACCTTTTTCTGAAGTATTTTCTAATTTGGCCCTAACAAGAACTCACAAAAAGTAGATCGTACATCAAGGCTAATTCCTGAAGGCTAGTTAATGTTTTCACAAGGAAGAACAATGTGTAAATGAAAAAATTTCTGTATTTGATATAGCTAAAAACAATCTATGTATCTGAGCTAGAGCCATGTAACCACAGGGTTGCAAATTTGAGCTAAGAGCGAAGCCCTGGAATATCAAGTGCCATCAGCAAAATCAAGGGCCTGGCCTGGAAAGTGGTGGTCCAGTCAGTCATGTCATCAGCACATACCTGGCAAAGGTCCAGATGATGAGGAATACATATCTCGGTGTTCAAGCAGAAACCAGACTATACCTGGGGGATGGGCATATGGGCACAGTGACCTTGAATTTCTGTAAGCCTAATTTGTCTCATCTATAACATGGGCATTGTCATAGCAATAATAACATCAGCCCCAAGTATTGCTTTGAGGATGAAATGAGAAAATATTTTTGATGGTACTTTGTACATTAAAAAATTTTTTTATGCTTTTTATTTTTGAGAGACAGAGAGAGACAGCACGAGCAGGGGAGGGTCAGAGAGAGAGGGAGATACAGAATCTGAAGCAGGCTCCAGGCTCTGAGCTAGCTGTCAGCACAGAGCCCGACACGAAGCTCGAACCCACGAACCGTGAGATCATGACCTGAGCCGAAGCTGGATGCTTAACCGACTGAGCCACCCAGGCGCCCCAACTTTGTACATTTTAAATCACTCTAGAAAGGGTAGTTATTGTTGGGCTGAAGGGAAATGCGACAAGGTGGTGACTGCGAAGTAATCTGGGATGGCAGAGAGTAGTAGACACACAGCATTTAAGGGCTTCGGAAGGGGTAAGAAAGAGTGAAAATGTTTACGTTTTGATTCTTTAATTTTTTACATAACATCTCTAAAATGTATTATTTTCTGATTACAGGAGTATTCTCGGTCTCCTATATGGAACAAAGAAGAAAATAAAAACTACTTTTGCTTTCACTACCCAGTGATCCTCCTGTTAGTGTAATATCTCCCTGTTAAATGCTTGGTTCAAATTCCAATTTAGAGTGTGACCTTCAACCTTTCTCATGTGTAAAAGGGAGATAACAGTTATGTATAAAAATAACAGTTGAAATTTATTGTACACGTAACCTGGCCATTCCTGCAATCAGTGTTTACATGGATTAATTCATTTAATTCTTCCATCAACCACATGAAGTAGACTTTATAATTATGCCCATTTTACAGATGAGGAAGCTAAGCTTAGAAAGTTCAACAACTTACCCAAAGTTACAAACCAGTGGGATCATTGATAAAGTGGGAGCATAATTATGTGAACATTAGCATTCATGTAGAACCAAAAAATAGGAAGACAGTATGGAAATGCAAGGTAACCATTTGGTGACCATAGGCAAGAACAGTTGTAGGAAGTATGTGGGAAGTACACTTAAGAAAATGTGGTCTGTAAATAATGCCTGGCAACCTAATGTGTACTTAGCAAATGCATAGTTTGTGTGTGTGGAGTACCTCTCCTACGCACATGGTAGCACATGGTAACAATCACTAATCAAAAGCAACAAAGTTTTCCCAGAATTTATAGTCCCAGAAACTTTGTCAACAATGAGCTAATTCTCAAATGAGAAGATAAGGAATGTTTCTCAAAAGCATGAGACAAAACTGATTTGTATTTCTGTCAAAAATACTCTACATTATAACATTGCAACTTTTTAGGACCAGGGTTGGCCAACATTTTCTGTAAGAGACCAGATATTGGGTGTTAATAGGGCATAAGTGTTAATAGGATTGTATTCAGGTCTCTACCTCTTCACATGTTATGAATTGACTCTTCCCTCAAGTGATCTGTTCCTCTGTCTGTTACCTACACTATCCATAGTTTTTTTTTTCTTAAATATATATCTCATTTTTCGGTTATGTAGATGGGGTCTTTCCCATGGAGGTTTCTTGGTTTTCACATTCCTTCAACGGCTTCTATGTGATACGGGTGGTAAGGGAGGGCTTGAGTGCAATTTAACACTTATGCTCAGTCTACCAAATTTCTCTGCACTCTGAAGAGAGATTTCCATTTTGAGGCTGGGTGTGCTAATAGCAGAGCCTGAGCAGGTCATCCAAAGGGCCTCTTCTCCCTGGTCCTCCTCCAACACCTCCTTAGACGAAACCTGCTGATCACAGTGGGTGGTTGGATTAGATCCAGGATACTTTGGAACCATAGGATTAGGAGTGAAACAAGGTTTCCCAAGTCCATCACCAATTCTTTGTGTGCATGTTACAACTTCTCCAGACCTGTTTCCTCATCTGTAAAGGGTTTGATTTAGATTGATAGTTTTCAGCCTAAGATGGTTGAGCATGGGCCCTTTACCTGTGTGACTGGAGAACTGGAGTCTCTGAAACGGGGAATGGCCTGACTTTTTTTAATTCTCCCAAAAAAACAGATACCGAATAGACATTTTCTTCTCAATTTAGGACTCTTTACCCACAGTTTTTCTTTTCTTCTATGCCTAGTTGCACTAGCAGATGAAGAACTACATGAATAAGCAGTAGATGATTTTCATTTGAAATATTTGGAAACGACTGATTATTTCAGTTCTGAAGATGTGAGCTCATGCAAGTGATTTTATATTGTATTTATATAGTCACATTATCTTTAAGAAAAACTGTCCTTGTTCACATGGTATTAAAAAAATCTATCAAAAGTTATCTTATTCTGAGAAGAAAACCAGGTCTTCCAGGTGCTTTCCATCTGAGCAGGTTTGAGAACCACTGTTCATCTGTGCCTGTGGTTAGGACTTCATATTGCATGCATACAGTATAACTGTATTTTTCTTCCAGCAAAATTGTTTTCAATTCCTATGAAATTAAGCATATCATCATTTCATAATACATTGCAAAGAATACCATAGATTTTCAGGTGCTTTCCATCTGGACAAGTCTGAGGATGATGAGATAGTCTATAAGGTTTTCTCCCAGAGCTTTTTGAAATTCTTCATTTTTATAAAAAATTTTTTTAAATTTTTATTTATTTTTGAGACAGAGAGTGCAAGTGGGGAAGGGCAGAGAGAGGGGGAGACACAGAAGCTGAAGCAGGTTTCAAGCTCTGAGCTGTTAGCACAGAGCCCCACACGGGGCTCGAACTCACGAACAACAAGATCATGACCTGAGTTGAAGTTGGACGTTTAACTGACTGAGCCACCCAGGCACTCCAATGAAATTCTTCTGTTGTAAAAGTGTCCCCTTAAATTATTCCCTCTCTTATCTCCTTCTTATCATTTTATTTTCACCAAATGTCAGTTCCTTTATCCTGCAATTATCTGTTCTCTACACATCCAAGCCAGGAGGGTTGTTTTGGCATGAGTGTGACACGAATAGGAAAATAGTACTATTTTCTAGTACTTCAGTCCTGCTATTCTATTCTGCCATTTAGCTCTGGGTCAGTCCTCGAATTTTGACTGAAGATCTTACACAATGTCTCAGTCTAGATTTTAGGCATAAATGCTGAAAGTCAATCCATAATAGGATTTTCCCTCCAGTCTCAATGGGAGATAAGGCTAGGGAAAGACTAGATTCCGGGAGGCCCTTCTGGGCTTAACTTTGCTCTGTGATCTTTGACAGCAGTTGGATCCCACTTTACTGTGGTAGTTTTGTACCTTGTTCGTATTGCAAGGTTGGAACTCTTGCCTGGAATCTTTTTGCCTGTGTGGGACCAGATTAGGGATGGCGACGAGAGAGATTTGCACAGGATGTGGCGTGTGAAGGTGAAGTAGTAGTCATCGTGTTCTGAGGGCCGGGGCAGAACACCAGGAACCCTGCGGCTTGTGCACGTTGTCACTCATCTGCTAGCTCCAACTTGTTTCCTCCGCTTCTGGTTCATCTTCTCACTGCCTGCTTCACACCCAGTGTGTCTTCCTAGCTGCTGACCCTATTGACCCACACTGACTTCCTACAGAGAGTTATCTGTCTATAGATTCACCAACAACCACAGTTGTGTAAGCTCTAATCCCTGTAATAAATTCCTCAATCCCACAGCTCCTGTAGTGATTCTAGTCCCTAGGGGAGCTCTGTGGGATACATCTGCCAATAGCGTTGCTTGCTTTCTTGACTTTACCATTAAAAGTGTATAAAGAAGGTAGAAGAACATGTATGCCTTTTCTTTCCTCAAAACAGGCCAGTAGGGGTGTTCAGTTGACCCTGCTTCTTTGCAGAGCACATGTCAGATTATGACTCAGAGCACCGCTATTTGAAGGCAATATGGCTTGGAGGAAATGGGTAAAAAGACGAAAAGAAAATGCATCCACTAAAACAGGTAATCACCATGGCTTTAAACTTATGGCTTACATCCACCCATTTTGAGAATGCTGCTTCAGTTTGGTTTTATCATTTTCTGTGGTGCCTAAACCTCAGAAACCAAAGATCAGTATATGTTCTAGATAAGTCCGTGGCCATTGAGACAGCTCACTCTCTCCTAAATGTAACCCTGAAGTTTTTATTCAAAGCTTAGGGGAGTCATGATTACTTTTCAGAGCAAATCACAGAATATGGGAGCCTCTCCTCAAATCCCCATTAGCACTCTGAAAGTAGGTAGAGGCAGTGATTCTCTGTCCAGGAAGGGAGATCAGATCTGAGAGGGTTCTTTACTTTCAAGGAAACCTGTAGCCCAGAGTTGCTTTCCTTTTAGCTTTAGGATTAATGCTTATGTGTTAACTCTGACACCTTTAGCAATCACAGCCAGAATTCAACCCACCTTGTGCCAGACCAGTATTTTACAAACTTATTTGTATTAAGTGATTTATTCACTTAATAATTTCTACTTAAATGTATTTATCATTGTTTCATTGAATCTAATGAACTATCCATTGTAAGATACACTCCTATTTTTTGTGCCACTGAGAAAGCAAAAATATTACTGACTAAATTATGTAGACCTTCTTATCTTAGAAGTTTTATTTTCCACTTAGAGAAAATGCTTGTTTAAACTTCCTCTCAGCCCTGAATGAGTTTCCTGTTTCCTACCCACCTTAGAAAAAAGAGGTTATATTTCTGTGTTCAGAACTGATGAATATTAATATTGGGCCATGGCCCAAATAAATCCACCTTGCTTTGCAGGAGGCTGGTCCACTGTAAAATCTCTGAATTTTCAATCCAAGGACTCCCAAGCTTGGGTTTAGGAAAGAAAAGAACATGAAAGGGAGACGGGATGAACAAGGCTGGAAGGGGAAGTGGTTTTAGCTTATATCTGCTAAGAATATACCTTGTATCTGCTTCACTCTATTCTGTGGGACAGAAGATAGCTAGAGGCAGCAAAAGCCAAAAGATTGTGAAAAACATCCCGATTTCAGAGATATCAAAATATGGGGGGGGGAGTGCAACTTAGATTCAAAAGAATAGTTTCTTTAAAAAGAAACTTTGTATTGCCACCAAAACCTGAAAGCCATATAGTTGGCCAGAAATAAAAAAATAAAAGTAATAAAATAAAATATATGATATTAACTCTAAGTAGATATTGTGACTATGGAGGGTTCTTTGCTAGAGGTATGCTCAAAAAAGGGAAATTTGTCAATATTAGGTGTTAAATCATATTAGTACCAAATGGAGACTTTCTCCTTTATTGAATCAGAAGGATTGCAAGAGAGTTGAAAAGTGAATAACCTTTTCACTTGAGACCCAGTGTTAATTAAAGCCGGGTTTGGGAACCATGTCAAAACATATTAGTTGATACCACTAGTGGTTTTCAGCTTACATTTTGGAAAACAATGTAAATACTGTCCTTGATCTTTTCTGTTCTGATCTACCAGCAAGAGCACTAATAAGTGGACCAGGAAAGACCAGACAAGAGGTGTAAGTCAGGTACAAGCAACATGAATGGATAACAGGGACAAGTCAGATTTGGAAAGATGAGCTCTTTTAATTCAGTCAGAATTGGCATAATAGTCTGCTGATGTGAAATTTTAAGCCATTGTTGAATCAGTTTTTATTGTTTCATAACAAATTACCACCAGCTTCACAGTTTAAAATAATACCCATCTATTAGCTCGGTCTGTAAGTCAGAAGTCCTACAATGCTCAGTAGGGCTTTCTTTTTAGGGTCTCAGAAGGTGTCAATCCTGCTGAGCTTTTATCTGGAACATAGAGGAATAATTTGCTTCCAAGCTCATTAAGTTTGTTGGCCAAATTTAGTTCCTTATAATTGTAGGACTGATGTCTCCAACATTTTCTGGTTGCTTGTTGGCTGCGGGTCATACCAACTTTTTGGAGGCCCCTCTTTGCTATGATTCTTGCCCCCTGAGCCCTCTATCTTCAAAGCCAGCAATGGCATGTCAAACCCTTAACTTTGGCTTTTGTCCGATTTTTTTCTTTCTGCTACAAGTCAGAGAAAACTCTCTGCTTTTGAATGGCTGTGATTATATCAGGGATTTATAGCCACAAAAATCCCTCCACAGTAGTATCTACTTTATTCTTGTGTTGAATAACTAGGAACAGGAATATAGGTGAGCTATCTTTAGAATTCTGCCTACTGTAGTTGTCTTCCGAGATCAAGTTGTCTTCCGAAATGAAATGAAGACCCTTGTAATTCTGTGTAAAAATGAAAGGTATACCTGAAACTAAAGTCTATCTTTGAACGGGTTATTCTATAGCTAAGCTCCAGAATAATCACTCCCAGTAACAAATACAAAGGAGTTAACAAGTTTATTTTGATGTGAACACAAGCTACCTCACAGTAATCTGTAAGTGAACTTCACACAGAAATAACAATTTAACGAAAGCATAAAAGGTCTAAACCTCTCCCTTTCTGTCTCCCTAGATACTCCTAAACACTAATACAGAAATTTTTTTCTTTGTTGTAAAATCTTAAACTGTGGACGATTTTCATAATCAAGTTAATTCTCTTACCCTTTTAAAATAAATTTGTGGGCTGACAATGTTGATATTTAAATATGTGAACTATATACACACAAATATATACACTTTAATTTTATTCTGTTAAAAGTTAAAATCGTCAACATCTGACTCACACTTTATTACTCAGAACTCACTGTAGGAACACAGAGAAGTTCAAAGGTACAACGTGGTTCTGAAGCCAAAATACACTCACTTGGCCCTACTGAAAGGAGACAGTTGTGTCCCACTGAGATGATGGAGTTCAGGCTGCAGCAAAAGTTCACATGGGCCCCGTAGCATCGGCCTGCCCTGCAGCGTGCAGCTTCTCCCTGGCGCTCCCTGGAGCTGGGAATTTACCACCAACACCGCCTTGGGGACCCGTGTTAGCAGCTGAGAAACTGCACAAACAAGCTGCTTCTCAGTGACTCTCAGATACTATCAGAATGCGAGAAAATAATTAAAATCCTAATTAAGTGGTTTCTCATCTGGCTCATTTGAAGGCGCTCCAAAACGGTCAGATTTAAGGCATGGTAAACAGCTGAAGTGTTAAATTTGCTTGGTAGTTAAAACCTTTGTCAGAGGTCAGGTCTGCATAAGGAATGTGAAATGGAGAATGGAGGCAATCTCTGTGTAATTCAAACTCCAAACAGTTTTTGCTCATGTTATTTGTGTGTGTCAAGTGGAAAATCTATTTTTCTTTGACTTAAAAAATTTTTTACGTAAATACTGATTCGTTATTTTTTTTAGAGTAGCATTGTATGAGGAATAATTTTCATATTTATAAATGATATGGACAATATGGAATGGGCTGAAAAATTCTTAGAAAGTACTAAGGTTTTAAACACTATATTTGTCAGAAATGTTCTTATTTTGGCATATTTTACTCATAACATTGTAAAGTTATACATATTGTACTACCTTGTATTAATTTTAAGCTAATAGCTTGAACACAAGATATGTAACATCAGGAGTGCCTGGATTGCTCAGTTGGTTGAGCCTCTGACTTCGGCTCAGGTCATACCTCACGATTCGTGAGTTGCAGCCCTGCATTGGGCTCGCTGCTGTCAGCACAGAACGCACTTTGCAGAGCCCGCTTTGGGTCATTTGTCCCTCACTGTCTCTGGCCCTCCCTTGCTCTCTCTCAAAAATAAATAAACATTAAAAAAAAAGAAATATATGACATCTATTTACATTTATAATTTAAATTTATTGCTCTATATTTTGGAAGCTGATTTTCTTCCATTTTCTCTCAATTTTACTTTATTTCTCCTCTTATATGGATCCAGTAAGAACTAAACATCACTGTGTTTTCCAGAGACATCGTTTCTCAGGAGACATTTATTAAAATTATATTATAAAAATTCATCCAAATAAATCTAAGCATTCTAAACCACAGCCTATGACCTGTGTGTGTGTGTGTGTGTGTGTGTGTGTGTGTGTGTGGTGTACTATACAGATACCTTGGAAGAGACTTGTTAACTTATTCTTTAAAATTTGTTATTTGGAGATAAATACACACTGATATTTAGGATTTTAAGTATGAGTAATAATCAATGTTACATCCAGGCAGTTTTAAAAATAGGAACGTGAGTCTCCTGTGATTCCCACCCTTTTCAGACGGTTCCTGAACTTATTGTATTTGCCAAACCTTGCCTCTGGGATTTTATCACTTTGTTGCTTTCTCTTCTCTTTGTCTTCATTCCGCACATTCTCTTTCTCTTTTTATTTTAGAGATAGTGGGTGGGAGAAAGGGAATAGGGAAAGAGAAAGAAAATCTTAAGCACACTTCATGCTCAGTGCAGAGCCGGACGTGGGCCCCAATCCCACGACCCTGTGATCATGACCTGAGCTGAAATCAAGAGTCAGGTGCCTCTCTCTTTTTTTAATCAAACAAACTTGACATGTGACCTTGTATAGTTGTAAACAACCCAATTTAAAAAATGGGGAGAAGAACAAGACAGATATTTTTCCAAAGACAACATCAAAATGGCTAACAGGAACATGAAAAGATACTTAGCCTCACCAGTCAGCAGGCAAATACAAATAAAAATCACAGTGAGGTATCACCTCACCCCTGTTAGGATGGCTATCATCAAGAAGACAAGACAACAGGTGTGGTGAGAGTGTGGTGGAAAGAGAATCCTTATCCATTGTTGGTGGGAATATAAGTTGATCTAGTCACTATGGAAAATAATATGGAGGTTTCTAAAAAAAAATAGATCCACCACATGATCCAGCAATTCTACTTTTGGGTATATATCTAAAGGAAATGAAAACAGGATATTGAAGAGATAGCTACACTTCCATGTTTATTACAACATTATTCACAAAAGCCAGATGTGGAAACAATCCAAATCCCCATCATTAGATGAATGGATAGATATGATGCGGTACATATGCATAATAGACTTTTATTCAGCCATAAGAAGGAGGATCTCTTCTTCCCACTCCAACTCTCTTTTCCAAACCTTTTGGTTGGAGAAGAAAGTAGCGTTTCCAAGTGGGGACTTTGGAACTGGATTGTCTGGATCCCAGCTATGCCAACTTATTGGCCATATGATTTGGGGCAAGGCACTTGATCTCTCATGCCTGTTTCCTCAACTGGAAAATGGGGATAATATTAGCATTTACCTTGAGTTATTGTGAAGAGTGAATGAGTCAATCACATAGCATGCACTTTATAATTGTTAGCTAGTATTATTTCCATTCTATTAATATTTCTGAAACATTTTTCTATAATAAAAAAAACCTACTTCCTTAGGCTTAGCATCTTCTTTATCTCTTAACCTCAACAGATACTTATGTTTTTTTTGAGAACAACTTAAACAACTCAGGTGAAGGTGGCTCTCTTCCAAGCTTAGCCTGGTCTGATTCTATGAAGAGGAATCAACATCCTGGTCACTTCCAACCTAGTACTCTTGCACTATAGGCAAAAACTTTTTGCTTAAAGTTTCTCTCTCTCTTCCTGCTGTTCATGCTTTGGCATCTATTGAGATTTTGACACCTGGGTCATGATTTTCCTCTCTTCCTCATGGCATCATAGTGGCTAATTTCTCTGTCCATGCAGAAGACCCATCCAATGCTCCAATTACTGTAAATAGTAATTGATATCTTTATACTGATGACCTTCACCTTCTCAACCCTTCAGCCCCATACCAGACTTTGTCATCACCCAGATCTAGTCTATCTCAAAATTGTATAATTGAATATCATAGTCTTTGACCTAATGATATTCAGCAGGAAATGCCAAAGGAAGCAACTACTCGATCTAGACTGTAAATTAAATTCTTGACAATAGACTTGGGTCTCTTGCTTGCTCATTTGCTTTCCCCACAAATCCAATCAAAAGAGTTTAAAATTGACTTATTGGTAGATATCCTTCCCAAGTGTACTTGAGCAAACTGGTAGCTATTCTTTTTTCTTTCTCTTAGTGTAATTGGAAATAGAGATTCTTACTATATACAGTTAACATTTAGTACCAGCGACTATTATTCCACCCATACTTAGGTGTGAGCAATTCTTTCTGAAGAACTGACTTAATTATTCATGTAAATATTCTGATCTCCTTTGTCTTCTCTGGCTGAAGAGTTTCCAGATCAGTTAGATTATGTTTATGGCTAGTCAGAATTCTAGAAGCAATGTGTTGGAAAGAATGGGAGCAAAAGAGATGTTAGGCTTGCTATGGTAGAATATTCTAGAAGAAAGATAGGATATCTCAATATTGCTAAAAAAGGGAAATCTTTATATTATAAAGTCATTACACTGATGTCATTTTTGTGTTCAGAATCTGAATTCTAGAACCTTCTCCAATATGTTTTTTGTTTCGTATAATACTTTTTAATATTATACAGGCCATATAGGATTGTTGTTATTTGAAAAAAAGAGAAAAGACGTAAGGAGAAAATAGCACCTATAATTCCAATATTGTATCATAACAATATAAATGCCTTTCAGATCTTTTGCTAGGTAAAATGCTACATATGTAACACATGCTGATGTAAACTTTCTCTTTTATAAACAAGAAATCAATACTGTGCATAATGTTTTGTAGACTTTGCCCCCTTTATTTTATTTTATTTTATTTTATTTTGTTTTTTGATCATTTTTATTTTTATTTTTTTCCCATAATATTTTATTGTCAAATTGTTTTCCATACAACACCCAGTGCTCTTCCCCATAAGTGCCCTCCACCATCACCACCACCTCTTTTCCCCCCTCCCCCTTCCCCTTCAACTCACAGTTCATTTTCAGCATTCAATAGTCTCTCAAGTTTTGCATCCCTCTCTCTCCCCAACTATTTCTCCCTCCTCCGCTCCCCCTGGCTCTCCATTAGGTCTCTCCTGTTTTCCTGCTAGATTTATGAGTGCAAACATATGGTTTTTGTCTTTCTCTGCCTGGCTTACTTCACTCAGCATGACACCCTCAAGGTCCATCCACTTTCCTACAAATGGCCATATGTCATTCCCTTTCATTGCCATGTAGTACTCCATCGTGAATATATACCACAT
>NC_043712.1:50549367-50587198 GCF_006229205.1 Suricata suricatta | reverse complement strand
CCATTCCTTCCTGGCCTGCCAGGTTTCATTAGATAGGTCTGTAACCACTCTGATAGTTTCCCTTTGTATGTGAGGGCCGTTTTCTCCCTAGCTGCTTTCAGAATTCTCTCTTTATCTTTATATTTTGCTAGTTTCACTATGATATGTCGTGCTGAAGGCTGATTCAAGTTATATCTTAAGGGGGTTCTTTGTGCCTCTTGAATTTGAATGTCCATTTCTTTTCCCAGATTTGGGAAATTCTCAGTTACAATTTGGTCAAGTATCCCTTCAGGCCCTTTCTCTCTGTCTTCCTCTTCAGGAATTCCTATGAGCCGGATGTTGTTCTGTTTGATTGTATCACTCAGGTCTCGAATTCTCCTTTCCTGCTCCTGGATTAATTTCTCTCTCTTTTTTCCAACTTCCTCTTTTGCTATAACTATATCTTCTAATTCACCTATTCTTCTCTCTGCCTCATCAATCCTTGAGGTGGCTGCCTCCAGTTTGTTATTCACCTCACCTATAGCCTTTTTTAATTATCAGTTCATTCTTTGATGCTTTTCTCGACCCCAGCGATTAATCTTATGATGAGTTTTTTAAATTCTTGATCTGATATGTTGTCTAGATCTGCCTTGAGCAGTTCTGTGGCTGTGACTTCCTCCGGGAAGTTCTTCAGTGGAGAGTTTTTTTGTTTTGTCATTTTTGCTAGTTTTCTTTCTCTTGTCACCTTTAGAAAGCTCATTGTGCTCTGTGCACCTATTAATATTTCTCTGTTAAGGGAGGCTTATTGACTGTCCAGGACCTGCCTTTTCAGGAAATATTCTCTTAATGATGTCTCTCAGTTTCTCTTGTGCCTGTATTTTATTTCCCTACTCTGTAATATTTGTGACTTGCCTTCTTGCACACTTTGGCTTGTTTCTTGGTGTTGTCCTAAGAAGGAAAACAGACTGACAAACACAGAGGGAACAGAAGCACACATATACAGAGACAAATCAAATAAAGAAACACATTACAGGGGGGAAAGAAAATAAAGAAAATGGGAGGGAAAGAGATGAAAAGAAGAGAAGAAGAGAAAATAAAAAGAAAAGAGAAGGAAGAAAAGAAAAAAAAATATATAAAAGGGGGTTGGAGACAACAATGGACAGTAGACCGTTTAAAAGTGTATGACCAGTTTAGGGGAGAGGTAAGGATGAGAGACAGGAGAATATATCTGGGTTGCAAGAAGGTGAAAAAGTAAGGGAGAAAGGAGAAACGAAAATAAGGAGTAAAATTTAAAAGAATTGAGTAAAGAAAAAAGAAAAAAGGTAATAATGACAAAAAATAAGTACAAAACAAGTGAAGAAAGAAAAAAAATTTTATATTAAAAAAAAAGCAGCAGCTCTCCCTGGTGGATAGGCGTGGTTTGATGTGGTAGGTGTTGGAGGCTGTTCTCAGAGGCTCCACCCCTGCCTGAGGTGAAATGAGCAGCAGGAGGTGAAGTGTGCACCTTCACAGACTCAATTGTGGAGTCCCCACTCCCAGCCAGGATCGAGATTGCAATGGGGGAAAGAAAAAAAGAAAAAAAAAAAAGAAAAAAAAAACAAAAAAAAGAAAAAAAAATCCAAAAAAAAAAAACACAACTGAGTCTCTCTGGGTTTCCGATAACTGTTGCTCAAGGCGCTGTGCGCTGCTGGAAATGAGCTGGGAGCTCTTGCAGTTTAAGCGCGCGCCCAGGCCTCCACCAGCCCCTGACTCCTTGTTGGAGGTCGCGTAGGTGTGGGTCCTATTTTTTCCTGTGGGCACCCGGGATTCACGCAGTCCGTGCAGGGGGCGAGGTGCGCCGTGGAAATGCAGTCGGTGGTCCCGTTCCCAAAACGAAGTTCGAATTGCTCGCCCCTGGTGCAGCTGCAGCCCCGCCCGCTTTCCGCCGCTGGGAGGTCTGTTTCCCCCCCCCCCCCCCTCCCCGGCGGCGCCGCTGTGCTCCGGCCGCTTTTCGCCGGGAGAAAAGCCGGGAAGTGCGCTCCCCTGTCTCTTCCCTTTGTCTCTTGGGCTCCGCGTGCTTCCCCTACCTTGGGCTGGGGATCTTGCCTCCCCTGCCCGACCCGGGCTGGCCCATTTTCAGATCTCCCCCATTCGCCCTCACTCACTCAGGTATCCTTGAGGTTCTATTCTTTCTGGAGTCCGTATTTTCTCCTTCCGCTCTCACAGATGGGAGTAATGTCCTTCTCAATTCGAACAGAGTTTACTGAGCTCCCTTCCTCTCCGCCATCTTGGGCCCCTCTCTGCCCCCTTTATTTTAGAGAGACAGTGTGTGTGTGGATGGGGGAGAGGGGCAGGAGAGAGAGAGAGAGAGAGAGAGAGAGAGAGAGAGAATCTTAAGCAGGCTCCACGTTCAGTGCAGAGCCCAACGCAGTTCTCGATCCTATGACCCTGGGTTTAGGACCAGAGCCAAAATTAAGATTTGGGGGCTCAACTGACTGAGCCACCCAGGTCCCCTCACTTTCTATTTAATAATATATGCATTCCAAATTTGTCCATGTTAGTAAGTAACCCACTATAAATTGCTTTTAATGAGTATATTGAATATATATAATTTATTTAACCAAACACTATTGTTGAACATTTAGATCATTTCAACAATGCTATCAGGAAGACTTCATACTTAACTATTTCTTTGGGTTAGATTTCTGAAACTTAATTCCTAGGTAAAATTGTAAATACTTTAAAATATTTTATTTTAAACATTTTACAAAGAATACATGCTAATTGTAAAAAAAATCCAATTCAGTAATATGCAGACACATATGTATATTTGTTCAGTGATGTTGTCCATTTTAAGTGTTGTTAAAATGAAAATTTGCAAGATATTTAATATTGTCCAGAGAATAATTCCTAAATGTCATGTTGCTGAATCTCAGGATGTACATTTTGAAAAGCTCCAACATATACTGTCCTCAAGGAAAGATGAATGCTTCTTCCAGCCTTGCATGAGCCTAATTTTCTCCTGAGCCAGTCCAATAACGGACATTATCATTAAAAAATCTTTGCTAATTTGATAAGTGAACAACTGTACCTTTTTTAAAAAAATGTATTTTTGACTCAGTGATGTTAGATGCTTTATAAGTATTATATTTATTTTATTTTTGGCAAATTATCTGTTCATATTCTTAGTTTCCTTTTTTATTTTTAAAATGTTTTTATTATTTTTGAGTAACAAAGACAGAGCACAAGTGAGGGAGGGGCAGAGAGAGAGACACACACACACAGAATCTGAAGCAGTCTCCAGGCTCGGAGCTGTCAGCACAGAGCCTGACGTGGGGTTCAAATTCACAAGCTGTGAGATCATGACCTGAGCCAAAGTTGGACGCTCAACGGACTGAGCCACCCAGGTGCCCCTCTTTTTTTTTTTTTTTTAAACTATTGAATCATGCTTTAGTCAACCTATTTCACATTCCTCCTAGAGAGCACACTGTACGGCATTTCCCAGGCTCCTATGTATAAATTTACATGGCTACTCAGCTGAGATCTAGCCCAGACTATGAGAAACCTCTCAGGTCACAAGTCCAAAGCACGCCTCTCCAGGCTAAAATTAAAGTGTTGAGCAGGGCTGAGTTCCTCTCTGCAGACTCTAGAGGAGAGACATTGCTCATTTGGGTCGTTGGCAGACTTTATCTCTCTGTGGTTTATAGGACTAAAGTCTTCTTTTTCTGCTGGTTGCCCGGTGAGGGCTGTTCCTAACTTCTAGAGGCCACCAACATTCCTTGACTTGTGGCCCCTCCTTGTCCACCTTCTAAGACAGTGTGGGAGTCCCCCCTTGTGTTACACATTCTCCTGCTGCATCTCTCTAACTCATGATCCTCTCTTTCTCTTCCCCTTGAGGGAATCATATGGGCCCACTGGAGAATCTCCCTATTTTAAAGTCAGCTGATTAGCAACTTTCATTCTATTTGCAACCTTGATTTCCTTTTCCCATGTAAGGTAATATATTCATGGGCATAATACAAGGGTGTGAAGATAATGAGGCCCAAATCCTGCTGAGCACACTTTCTTTCTCTTCCTTTCTAGAATATGATATTTAGGACAGATGTCATGTTATTTTTGATTCCCTTTGTTTAGACCAGTGGCTGGTTCACAGGGGGTGTAAATAAGGGTTTGCTGGTAAATACTTGAAGCAAATATTCATCAAATAGCTTGATGAAATTGTACCACTAAACTTTCATTCTAATATCCTCATATATTTTTGTTCCTGTTTCATATGGTTTTCAATATTTCTGAGAAGATTTGGCATGAACAAATAAATAACATATATCTTCAAAAACATGTGATTAACGTTTTGTATAATACAATTTTCCCATTTTCCTTTTTTTCAGATGTTGTTTTCTATACTTATCTTACTCTTCTTAGTAATAATTTTCATTTTCCTGCCACAAGCCTTCTGTGGCTGTGGGAAATACAACCACTTCCAAGCAGAAACTGAGGTTTATTTATTTATTTTTTTTGTAATAGTTTATTGTCAAATTGGTTTCCATACAACACCCAGTGCTCTTCCCCACAAGTGCCCTCCTCCATCACCACAACCTCTTTTCCCTCCTCCCCCTTCAACCCTCAGAAAACTAATAGACAACTGACAGAATGGGAAAAGATAGCTGCAAATGACATATCAGATAAAGGGCCTAGTACCCAAAATCTACAAGGAACTCACCAAACTCCACACCCAAAAAACAAATAACCTAGTGAGGAAATGGGCAGAAGACATAATCACACTTCTCCAAAGAGGACATCCAGATGGCCTACAGGCACATGAAACGATACTCAACATCACTCATCATCAGGGAAACACAAATCAAAACCACACTGAGATACCACCTCACACCAGTCAGAGTGGCTAAAATGAACAAATCAAGAGACTATAGATGCTGGTGAGGATGTGGAGAGACGGGAAACAGGTTTAGAATTTTAAATAAAATTCTCAAGGATAAGCCCCTTGTATAGAGAGGACTCGAATGAGTGTACAACCACTTCTCATGGGCATCCTTATCACAGAACCAACTAATCTCTAATTTCTCTTTTTTAATTGTGGCAAAAAATATATATAGCATAAAATTGCCATTCTAAAAATGTTTATTTTCATTTTTGAGAGAAACAGAGAGAGAGAGAGAGAGCATAAGAAGGGAAAGGCAAAGTGAAAGGGAGACACAGAATCTGAAGCAGGCGCCAGGCTCTGGGCTGGCAGCACAGAACCCAATGGGGTCTTGAACTCACAAACCACAACATCATGACCTGAGCCAAAGTTGGATGCTTAACCGACTGAGCCACATAGGTGCCCCAAAACTGCCATTTTTAAGTGTATAATTCAGTGACATTAATTATATTCACACTGTTGTGCAGCCTTCACCACTATTTCCAAAACATATTCATCACCCTAGCCTCAATCTCTTTTAAAAAAACCTTTTTAATGAACTAATTTCAATCCTCAATAACTTTCCAAAATGTAAACATCCCAACTTCTAAGAAAAATCAGTGCCATTTTAATTCAAAATAATCTTATCAATAGTAATTTAAATATTGATAAAATAAAGTATATATTTAAAATAATTTTAGAATCCTCCATGCCCCGGGTGATTTAAAAAAAATCTTCTTAAATATAAAAATGTTTTCTTAAATAGAAAAATAATTTTCTCCAGGCAAATATTTATAAAACAACTTTTTTTTGCTATAATATCTGTAAGACATTTTAATTTATTTCTAAAACTAATGGCCATGATATTTTTAAAGTAGTCATTTGGCAAGTAGATCGAGAACATGTCTACCTCGCTATCACCATAATGTAAGTACAGGTAAGGTTAACCTCAATATAGCCTCATTTGTTAAAGGACAAACTTTAATAAAAGTGTGTTCTGCTTACACTACATTAGGGGGGTTCAGTTAAAAAACTGCCATAAGAATCTCATTATCAGCTGGTCTTTCCCATGTGGAGGCCCCATGATCTTCTCCAAAACGATCTTTGTGAAATGATAAGAAATGTTAATTTACACTCTTACTATAATACAGTACTAAAAATACTAACTGTAAAACTAACTGATGGTCAAATGATTGTGTTAATGACAAACATTTGAAACTAGACACGTATTTCCTACCTAATAATCTTAGCATTAAGTAATAAGGTCTGCTTTCATTATTCTTTCCCAGAGAAAGTGTGTGTGTGCAGACACACAACTGAATGAATCTGAATCTTTGCATTAATTGCAGTGTGTGGGGTTATGACATCTCTTACATGCTTTTATCCTTTTACAGTGATGTATTAGTTGTTTTTATCTTGCTCCTTCTTGAAATCAGATTGAATTTAAGTAGGTTTCACTACAGGAAAAGTTTTTCTAACTCATTAAAATAAAACATTTTCTTATGTTTCTAGAATAGATTTGAAAGCTGATAGTCTTTAAATGGTATTATTTTGTAACTTTTCTGTTGTAAGACTTTTTCGTGGTGTTCTATTTATAAAAACATTGTCATTAAGATGTTTCACCTTTAAATTTAATTTTTTGGTTTTTGCATATTTTCTTTATATTATCCAGGTTAATTTATTTTTTAAAGGTAAGGTTATCTTTAAAGGTAAGGCATTATTGTGATAAGTATAATGTAATTCAAATTACATGCAATACAAAAAAACTTTAAGCATTATTATTTATACTACAATTCTGGTTAGTCTGTACACATTTTAAAATATAAATCATGAACTTTTGTAAGGGATTCTAAGTGTTATAAATTACAATATGTTAAATATAAGGGAAATATAAGTCCCATATAGTATTATAACCAATATTTCTAAATTATAAAAACATTATTTGGGGTTCAATAATTGGTTAAATTTGCTAAACTAAAATACAAAACAACACAAAATGAAGACTGTAGGGGATGGAGAAGAGAAAATGAGTTCCTCTTCACAAACAGATTTTGACCCAGTGTTTTAACTGGCTCATAAAATTTATTTCAGTGAATTAAGTTCTACTATCGGTTACTCTGGGGTAATAGTTACATTTAATTTGTTTTATTGAAGTATGTTTTAGGTTTGGTTTACTTCCAGATGGCTTTTGAATCAAGATATTCATTGATTCATTTGAATGAATCTACTTAAAAAGCTATGATTGATAAATGACAGGGAGGGAGTCTTCTTTGTAATATGTAGACTTTGTAAATGTCAGAAATTGCTGGTGGAAGAATGTGGTACCATGCAAGCAGTGTTTAACACGGAACCCAGCCGAAGAGTAAGTGTAGTATTACTTGCAACCACAATGTTCCGCTTTATCTTCCTGACTAACCACATGGCTGCAGCTTCTCGTGACGGGTGCCCATCACAGTGCACAGTTCAAGGATCCACAGACATTCAGAATAGGTAAGTTTGATAGAGGTTTGCTTTCTTTTTTTTTTTTTTTTTTCGGTCCAACATATGCTTACTGAATGTTCTTCTTAGTATATTTTCTATCATCAATTTAAGGATATCTTCCTATGAAAAATATTTTAGTCCAAAGATATAATAAACAAAAGATGAATGGCTTAAAAGAGAATGGAAAAACAATTTCTTTCTGATAAAAGTTAGTGAAGGTATCTTGAAGAAACCACAAAGAGACTAGAAAAGGAATTATTAGAAACTATACAAGTTGGGGTGGAGAGAATTAGAATATTCAGTTGCAGATAAAATGAGACTTAGACTTCATTAACAGTAGAGGATCAGGGTAGGTGTTGATATTAGCCAGCTACTTCCCAAGGCTGTTCTGTTGCACTATTGTCAACATACATGCAAATTTTCTAATTCTTCCTTAGTCTTTACCTGTTAATGGGGAAAAAAGTAACAACTCTTAGCATATTATGGAATTATAAATCTGTTGTCTAATTCTGCCTCCTTCCTACTGTATATTTGGGAAGATAATATCAAAGCCCTGAGGAAGAATCATGGAAATCTACTTTCTTTTTAAATTCAACACTGTTGACAGAGATTAGATTTATAACAGGTTTCAAGGAGACCTCAACATTGTGGAAAGTGGACTAGTAATAAATCAAATTCACTTACTGGTTTGTGTTACATGATGTTAAAATTGTGAATATTTAGTTATCTCTAACAAGATATATGTATATCTAGAAAAATATGTTTGTGTATGTTGAATAATAAAGGTAAAGAAGCTTTTGGGCTTTTTTTTTTTTTTAATAACGGGCAGGCTTCATTTCATAGAGTATGAGAAGATGGAATCCTGTGGAATGAAGGAAGAAAACTCGTAACAAATCTAGCTTGTGTTTGAAGCATAAAGAGGCTCACTCTCTCCTCAGATGCCTCCTCGGAGTCTGAGGATGGGATATAAATGGGGGTTTTGGTGGTGTGAGATGATGGATGAGGGTCTCCCCTGGTTGACAGAGGATCTGTGACCAGCACAAAAACTGCTTGGTCTGGGTTAATTAATTGCAGGAACGGTTTATTCAGATGCAGGGCAAGCACCTTGGCTAAAATCTCAGCATCTGTGTTGATTAAAGATCTGAAGCTAAAGGAAGCACATAGTTGGGGGTCTTGGGTTTGGGAGCCATATGGGCTTCTTTTAATGAGGGAGGGCTTCTGTGATCCAAGTCTCAAAGCTATGTTGTTCTAGTCAGCACTAATGGAGTATCTCTTGTCCAGCGCCAAGGCACATCACGATACTGTTAGGGCAAAATTTATTCCTAGTTATTTGTTTCAATAATCATTCAAGATCTCACTATTAGTTTTCATGTTTTACGGACCCACTGATAAGAGAATAGGGTACAAGATTTTGCTGGTCTTACATCCAGGGTAGATCCTGAACAGAAATCTATCTGTTTTGAATTTCATTGCCAATGAAATGTCCGCTAGGCTATGATGGCATTTTTAAGATGTGAGTTGTGGAATGTGTGTTCTCTGAAACTTTATCTTCAGGATATTATCTCTAATCAGTTTTTCTTGGCTTTGACTTACTATTTACTATAGCTATGGAAATGGACAAAGAAGTTCAGCTGAAAAGGGAATTATAATAAAAATGGAAAAATATGAGCTGCATCAATAAAACTGAACTTCTTTTGGTTGCACAATCCCATGAGACATTCATAATTTGATAATATTATGGCTTAATTGCTTACAAAAACTGTTTAGGGACCTTATCTAAGGACTTTTAAGAATTATGAAGGTGTACTACACAAACATCTCAGTCAGACACAGGTTTAGATGCTCACTTTGCAAACAAAGCTTGGGTCTTAAAAAGTATTTTTCCCCAAGTGCTTTGTTCTCTTTACCCAGTTTGATTTCCAAAGAGATTTAAATATACTATTGGCATTAGAGTCAACTCATTTAGGTTACCAGCCTGAATCACTTCTTTATTTTGTAATTAAACATTGTTATTATTAAATATATATCTGAGGACAGATAATACTCAAGTAGATTTCTATAATAACAATAAAATAAGCATTCATTTCTCCCTCATGTTAAGAATTAGTGCATCATCAGTTCCCCCTGTGTTCCTCCAACCCTTTTCAGAGATAACCACCAATATATGTTTATATGATACTTTCTCTTCCTTTTGTTTTAAGCTTTCCACCTACATACGGGTTTGCATTACATATCATTTGGAATCAATTGTATGTTTTGTTCTGAAACTCATCTTTGTTTCACACTATTATGTTCCAGAGATTAATCCATGTGTATGTGTACATCTGTGCTTTATTTATTTACACTGCTATTGAGATATTCATTCAATGAATATACCATAATGTATCAATCCATTCTACAGACAACAGACTTTGGATGGCTTCAAGTTGTTGCTCTCGGGAAGAGAGCTAATATGAACATGTCCTCTGGCACAAATGGGCAAGAATTTCTTTAGATAGAGACCTACATTTAGAATTATTGGGTCATGAGGTGTGTGTCAAATTCAGAATTTCTAGGTTATGTCTAATGGCCTTCTAAAGTGATTTATACCAATTTTCACACTGGCAGTGTGAGAATTCCTGAGGTTCCAAGTCTCTGTCAGCACGTATTATGGTTAAAACATATATATTTGTTGTTGTGATATTCTGTGTCATTATAATTCTTTTAATGTTTTTGAGAGAGCGTGAGTAGGGGAGGGACAGAGAGAGAAAAGGACACAGTGTCCAAATGACATTGGGATTCATTCTTGGTGTTGTACAGTCTATGGGTTTGGAAAAATGTATAATGCATGTATCCACCATTATAGTTTCATATAGAATCGTTTCCCATATGAAATAGTTTCCCTGCCCTAAAAATTCTCTGTGCTTTGAGTATTCATCCCTCCCTCCCCTCAATCCTTGGCAACCACTAACATTTTTACTATCTACATCATTTTTGCCTTCTCCAGAATGTCCTACAGTTGGAATCATAAAATATGTAGCCTTTCCAGAGTGGCTTTTTTCACTTAATAACATGCATTGAAGTCTTTCATGTCTGTTCATGGTTTGATAGCCCATTTCGTTTAGGTGCTGAATTATTGGATGTACCACAGTTTATTCATCCATTTACCTACTGAAGGATATCATGGGTGTTTCCTAGCCTGGACCATTATGAATAAAGCTGCTACAAACATCTGAGTACAGATTTGTGTGGACATAAGTTTTCAGCTAATTTGGATAAATACCAGTTTGCACGATTGGTGGGTCATAGGGTAAGAGTACATTCAGTTTTATTAGAAACTACCCAACTATCTTTCAAAATGGCTATCACATTTTGCATTCCCATCAGCAACGAATGGGAGTTCTTGTCGCTCTACAAAATGACAATATTTGATATTATCAGTGCTTGGGAATTTGGTCATTCTAATAGTATGTAGTGGCATTTCATTGTTTTAACTTGCAGTTTGCTAATGATATTTGATACTGATCATCTTTTCATCGGCTTATTTGCCATCTGTATATCTTCTTTGGTGTGTGTTTGTTCAGGTCTCTTGCCTGTTTTAAAATCCAGTTTTTAGTTTTCTTATTGTTGAGTTTTAAGAGTTCTTTGTATAACAATCTTTTATCAATTATATCTTTTGCAAATATTTTTCTCCCAGTCTGTGGTTTGTCTGATAATTCTTGACAATGTCTTTGTAAACCATAAGTTTTTAATTGTAATGAAGTCCTGCTTATCAATTATTACTTATATATATCTTGCCTTTGTATCTAAAAAGTAAATGTCATGCATAAGATCACCTACGTTTTCCTCTGTTATCTTCTAGCAGTGTAGACAGTTTTGCATTTTACATTTAGGTTTATGATCCACTTGAGTAAATTTTTGTGAAGAGCATGAAGTCTGTATCTGAATTCTTCTTCTTCTTCTTCTTCTTCTTCTTCTTCTTCTTCTTCTTCTTCTTCTTCTTCTTCACATGGATGTCCAGTTGTTCTAGCAGTATTTGTTGATAATATTTTTTCTCCATTATATTGCTTTTCTTCTTTCGTCAAAGATCATCTGATTACACACATGGGTCTATTTCTGGGCTCTCTATTCTGTCCCGTTCATCTTTCTACTCTTTCACCAATGCCACACTGTCTTGATTACTGTAGCTTTATAGTGAGTCTTGAAGTTGAGTGGTACAGTCCCCTGACTTTGTTCTCCTTCAATATTGTGTTGACTCTTCTGTATCTTTTTGCCTCACCATATAAATATTAGAATCAGCTTGTTGATATCCACAAAATAACTTGTTTGGATTTCGATTGGAATTAATTGTGTTCTAACATGTACTGATGACCAACAATGTTGAGCATCTTCTTATTGTTTATTTATATTTGCATTTTTCTTTGGTGAAGTATATTCAAGTACTTTTCCTGTTTTTAATTGAGTTATTTTCTTATTATTGAGTTTACAGAATTCCTTATCATTTCTCCCTGAAGTCCTTTGTTAGATATGTGATTTGTAATATTTTTTTCCCAGTCTGTAGCTTGACTTTTTATTCTCTGACTAGTGTATTTCATAGATCAAAAGTTTCTAACTTTAATGAAATTTAATTTATCAAATATGTTTCAATTGATAGTGCTTCTTATGATGTATCTGAAAACTGTTTTCCTAACCAAGAGTCACAATGATTTTCCCGTTTTCTAAAAGATTTATAGTTTTATATTTTGCAGTTATGTGTATGGCACATTTTGAGCTAATCTTTGTAAAATGTGTAAGGTGTTGGTTGAGGTTCTTTTATTTAACCAATACATAGTCAGTTGTTCAAAAAATTAGCAAAATTTATTGAGACAACTATTCTTTTTCCATTGAATTGATTTTTCATCTTTGTCAACAACTGATTGATCATATTTACATAAGTCTATTTCTGGACATATCTTCTGTTCCTTTAATCCATGATCTATCTTTTTACCTTTACAATATAGTCTTGTGTGCTGGAGTTTTATAGTAAGACTGAAAGTTGGGTGGTATGGGTCCACTCATTTTGTTTTTATTTTTCATAATTATACTTGTTATTTTCATTTCTTTGCCTTTCACATAAATTTTATAATTAGCTTGTCTATAATTACCAAAAATCCTGCTGGCCTTTGATTGGAATTGTGTTAAATCTATAGATAAATTTAGGAATTACTTATAAGTCTTTTAGATCATGGGCACGGTATTTTTATCAGCTCATTTAGGTCTTAAAGTTCTTTAGTCAGGATTTTGGTAGTCCTCAGAACACAGATCCTATACATCTTTCTTAAGATTCTTAAGCATTCAGTTTTTGAGCTATTTAAAAATGGTACTGTTTTAAAGTTTGGTTTCCAGTTGTTTATTGCTAGCATATAGTGGCACAATTTATTTTTATAAGTTGACTTGCATTTTTTGTATATCTGACCTTATATCTAGTGACCATGTTAACTCCCTTAGGTTTCTGTAGGTTCTTTGGAGTTTTCCAAGTAGACAAACATCTTATTATCTTTATCATTTCTTTCCTTCTTCTTGCTGAGGTTTTAATTTAATTTTCTCTTTTTTTTTTGTTTCCTAAAATGGAAATGTAGATTTTTTTTTATTTAACATCTTTATTCCGTCATACTATATGCATTTAATGGTTTGAATTTTCCTCTAAGTATTGTTTTAGTGAGTCCCACTAATTTTGGTATGTTGTATTTTCATTTTTTATTCACTTTAATACATTTTTTAATATTCTTGAGACTTCTCTATGATCAGTGAATTGTTCAGAAATTTGTTGTGTAATTTCCAAATATTTGAGGGATTTCCAAATATCTTTCTGTTATTCACTTCTAGTTTAACTCCACTATGGTCAGTAAACATACTTTCTATGTTTTTATTTTCTTTAAATTTGTTAAGGTTTGTTTTATGACACAGGACATGGTCTATTTTTATAATGTTTCATATGCACTAGAAAAGAATGTTTATTCAGCTGTTATTGGGTCAAGAGGTCTAAAAATTACAATTAAGTCAATTTGGTTGATCATTGGTGTTATATGTTCTCACTGATTTCTATCTAATTGTTCCGTAGATTACTAAGAGAAGGTTGTTGAAATCTCCAACTTTAGTAGTGGATTTTCTATTTGTACTTTCAGTTCTACATTTTTTGCTTTATATAGTTTAATGATCTTTGGTTAAATGCATTTACATTTAGGATACCTATGTACTCTTGGAGGATTAACCTCTTAACCATAGGACTGTCCCTTTTATCTCTGGTGATATTTCTTCTTCACAATTGTATTTTTCTGGAGTGATAGCAGCAAGATAGTGAAATAGGCATTCTTTCCTATTACTGTACCACAGAACATCAGTTCTGACAATTACCCAAGGATGGGAGTGCCTTTGCAAGAATCTGGGAGTCTAATGAAGATGTTCCAGCACACTCTTAGAGAAAAAAATTCAAGGGTAGATGATTCCAAGAGGGTAAAGGAGAGTTTCACTTTGCCCATATTCCTTCTCCCCCAAAGCAGCATGGCTTAGTGCCAGGAAAACCTCCCACAGCCTATGATTTTTCCCACAAAGGAAAGCAAAAGCTAGGCTTCTCCAGATGTGCAGGACACTGCCTAAGAAGCCCAACTTTTTTTTGCTCCTTCTTTACTGAGGTAATCTACAAAATTGAGAACCTGGGAGAGGCTGAAAGACAGTAGCCAGAGCTCAGAACTCAAAAGGGGCACTACTAACTGCTTCAAAGTTCTTCCTACTAATTGATTCGTGAATATATCAGGGGACTTTCCCACTAGCTACTGGGGGAGACCTTGTCTGTGGACCCCTCCAGTTGGCCCATAGGAACCCTTACTACTCTGTGTGCCTCACTCATACTCCTTTCTCTCCCCTGCCCCCACTAGGTGGGGAAGCCAATCTGGGCTTCCATGAATGGCAACAGTGAACCCTAATCAGCAGTCAGCAAGCATGAGCAGATATCAGTCAGATCATGGGATTAGGAGAAGGAGCATTGGAGCATTTCAAGGCACTGCCCTAGAGAAAACAAACAGGAAGCTCAAAACATTCAGCCTGGCTTTGCAACGTTGACAGAAGGCATACAATCTTAATAATTCCCCCCTAACATGGAACAGAAAGTGTGTGTGAAAAAGTCACATCCATAGAAAAGGTCTGAAAAAGTCTCAGAACCTCTCGACGGTCTGACAGGTGAAGGCATATCTCCCCCAAGGCAGTCAGTAGGAGATGATTAATTCTTCATTTTTAAAAAATATAATTTATTGTCAAACTGGCTTCCATACAACACCCAGTGCTCATCCCAACAAATGCCCTTCTCAATGCCCATCACCAACTTTCTCCTCTCTCTCACCCCTGCTTCTTTAAATGTAAATACATCAATGGAAACTGCAATGAACCCCCTCCACAAAATCAAAGAAATATGACTCCATAAAAGGAACACAGTAGTTTTTCAGTAAATGACCAAAAAATGGAAATTTACAAATTTCCTGACAAATAATTTTAAATAATTATATTAAGGAAGTTCAGTGAGCTACGAGAGAACACAGACAACTCAATGAAATCAGGAAGATAATACACAAACAAAACAAGAGTTTCAACAGAGAGAAAAATACCAAATTCTGAAGCTGAAGACTACAAGGAAGGAAAAGAAGGCTTGAATAGAGAGCTTCAACAACAGATAAGATCAGCAGAAGAAAGAATACATGAACTCAAAGACAAGTCATTTGCAGTTATTCAGTCAGCATACAGTAATACCACAGAAATACATAGTATCATAAGAGACTATGAGCAATTATATGCTAACAAACTGGATAATTTAGAAGAAATGGATAGATTCTCAGAAACATACAACCTAAAAGACTGAATCATGAAGAAATGGGAAATCTGAATCGACCTTTAACTGGTAAGGATTTTGAATCAGTCATCAAAAATCTCCCAATGAAGAAAACCCCTTATGCAGACAGTTTTACTGGTGAATTCTACCAAGCATTTAAAGAAGAATTAATTTCAAGCCTTCTCAAACTATCCCAAAAGGTTGAAGAGGCAGAAATTTCTAAACTCATTTTACCAGGCCAGTATTACCAAACAAGGACACTATAAGAAAACTGTACATATATATTTCTAATGAACATAGATTTAAGAAGTCCTTAACAAAATCCTAGCAAACTGAATTCAATATTACATTAAAAGGAGCATACACCATAGGTGGGGTTTATCTCTGGGATGCTAGGATGTTTCAACAAACACATGGATTGATATATCACATTAACAGAATGAAGGATAGAAATCATATAATCATTTCAATAGATGCAGAAAAGGCATTGGGTCGTATTCAACATCCTTTCATTATAAAAGCTGTCAAAAAATTAGGTAAAGAAGGAATGTGTTTCACCATAATAGAGACAGTATATGAGAAGCCCACAGCTAACATCATACACATTGGTGAAAAGATGAAAACTTTTCCTTTAAGATTAGGAATAAGAAAAGGATGCCTATTCTTGCTATTTTTATTCAACACAATATTGGAAGTACTAGCTAGAACAGTTAGGCAAGAAAAGAAATAAAAGGCTCAAGTAGGAAAGAAAGAAGTGAAATTGTCTCTGCAGATGGTATGATCTTATATACAGGAAATTATAAAATGCCAAAAAACTCTTAAAATTGATAAATGAGTTGAGGGAAGTTTCAGGATACAAAGTTAACATACAAAATTCAATTACATTTTTTATATACCAACAATCAACAACCATCTTAAAGAGGAAATAATAAAGCTATCCTATTTTCAGTATTATCAAAAATGATAAAATACTTAGGAATAAATTTAATCAAGAGAATGAAAGACCTGCACACTGAGAAGTATAAGACATTAATCATAGAAATTGAAAAAGACACAAATAAGAGGAAAGATATCCCATTTTTTTTAGATTGGAAGAATTATATTGATAAAATGTTTATAGATTACAAAGTAATCTGTAGACTCAAAGCAATCACTTTGAAAATTCAATAGCATTTTTAACAGAAATAGAAAAAAAACTTCTAAAATGATATGAACATATAAAAGATTCTGGATAGCCAAACCAATCCTGAGCAAGAAGAACAAAACTGGAGACATCATGCTGATTTCAAACTATATTACAAAGCTACAGTAATCAAAACAGTATGTACTGACATAAAAACAGACATGAAGAGCAATAGAGATTCCAGAAATAAACCCACACTCATACCATTGATTAATCTTTGATAAGACTACTAAGACCACTCAATGGGAAAAGACAATAAATAGCTTTAGAAAAACTATATCCACATGGAAATGAATGAAGCCCGACCTCTGTCTTATACTACTCATAAAAAAATAAGTCAAAATAGATTAAAGACTTAAGTGTAAGACCTGAAAACATAAAAGTCCCAGAAAAAAAATTTAGGGAAAAACTCTTCTTGACATTGATCTTGGCAATAAGTTTTTGAATATGACACCAAAACATAGGTGATAAAAGCCAAAATAAATAAGTGGGACTAAAATAAACTAAAAAGCTTACACAGCAAAGGAAACCACAAAATGAGAAAGCAATCTACTGAATGGGATAAAATATTTGTAAACCATGTATCTGATAAGGGGTTAATGACTGAAAAACATAAAGAACTTTTATAATTCAATAGTTAAAAGCAAAAATGAAACAAAACTCAAGTAATCCAATTTAAAAATTGCTGAAGGAGTTGAATTTTTCCATGGAAGGTATACAAATGGCCAACAGGTACATAAAAAGCTGCTTACAATCAGTAATCATCAGGGTAATGTAAATCAAAACCACAATGAGAAATCCTCTTTCCTATTAGGATGGCTATCATCAAAAAGACAGATGATGAGCATTGGTGAGGATGTGGAGAAAAGGGAATGTTTGTATACTGTTAGCTGGATTAGAGATTGGTAAAAACATTATGGAAAACAGTATGGAGGTTCCTCAAAAAATTATAAATAGAACCAGCATTTGACTCATATCTAAAGGAAATGAAATCATGATCTTGAAGAGAAAACCTGCACTCCCATGTTCATTGTGGCATTATTCACAATAGTAAATATATGGAAACAATTTAGGTGTTCATGGATGGATGAATGGATAAAGAAAATGTATACATATATCACATTGTAATGGATGATTATTTAGACATAAAAAAGAAGGAACTCCCACCATTTGTAACAACATGGATGTAGCTGGAGGACACTTGGCTAAGTGAAATAAGGCAGAGAGCGAAAGGAAAATATTGTACAGTATTACTTTTAAGTTGGATCTAAAAAAAGGAAAAAAGTATAACTCATAGAAACAGAAAAAAAATGGTGCTTTCCAGGGGATAAAGGATAGAGGAAATGAAATGTTGGTCAAAGGGTACAAACTTTCAGGTATAAAATGAAGCTCTAATATGTAGCATGATGATATAGTTAATAACACTATGTTGTAAAGTTGAAATTTGTAAGAGAGTAGATCTTAGGAATTCTTACCAGACACACTCAAAATGTAACATGGGTGGCAATAGATATGTAATAAGTGTGATTCTGGCAAATAATTCAGAATGTAATGTATATCAAAATATTACATTTTATACTTTCAATATATGCCATTTGATTTGTGAATTATACTTCAGTAAATCTGGAGGGAAGAGAAAGAATTCTTTTTCTCATATTAAGATGACCATTCTAGCTTTCTTTTGATTAATGATTGCATGGTATATCTTTTTCCATCACTTAACCTTTAGTCTATGTGTTGTGATATAAAGGTATTTATAAGAGTCCATTTTTATTAAATTCTCTAATAACCTGATTATCCATCTATTGACTGCATTTAGTCATATGACAATATCTACTTTCAAGGAAAGCTGTATTTTGTAGTCTTTTAGCTGGAATATTGCCCACACACCCAAATACACATATATACACATATGTTCACATGCATCCAAGTTTGTTTAAAAAGAAAGTGAGAGTAGTTGTTTGAATTAGCAACTAGCTATCTCGTTTTTTAAATGTATCTTTGTTATTTGTAGCACTTTTCCTATAAATTAAGACCTATGTAATAATTCCTTCCCTTCCTGGAAAAATTAATTTATTCGATCATTTTATATAACATTTAAAGTGTCCTGTTAATGTTATTCTTGTTCAAGTTATTCAACATGCATTGGATATTAAAACCACATCATTCCCAGGAAATGTAGAGGAATAATTTTTTGTCTTTGAAAAAATATGCTTACTTTGGCAATGGGCTTTAATGTTTTCAATTTCTTAGCAGTCTTTTGTTTTCAGCAACATATAGACGGTTTCTGTTTTAAAAATAATTTGTCTAGGACACCTGGTGGCTCAGTCAATGAAGCGTCTGACTCTTGATTTCTGCTTATGGTCGTGAGATCGAGCCCTCCATCAGGCTCCATGCTGAGCATGAAGCTTGGCTGCCTAAGATGGTCTCTCCCACTCCTTCTGTCCCTCCCCTGATTGCATCTCTTTTTCTCTCAACAAATAAACAAACAAAAAATAAATAAAAAGTATTTTTCTTCGAAACAGAGTTAGGAATTGGAAGATCAGCCATCATAAGTGCCTCCCTATGAAATATAAATCAATTTCCAGACCTCTAGGGACAAAGTTGTATCCTCAGTGAGCTCAGAGTATGAATACTGGTAGGAAGAGCAGCCTGGCATAAAACAGTGAAGCCACTGTTGGAAGGAATCAGGTAACACGTGGCATTTGATTAGGGTATCTGAAATAGATGGAAAACTATTTTAATGTATTTTTAAACTCCCAAAATATAATACTCCTTTAATACAATATGCTGATATCCAAATGCATGTTTACTACACTTAAATATAGAATGTATCTGGGGTTTCTGGAGTGTCAGACTTTGGTTCAGGTGATGATCTTGTGGTCTGTGGGTTTGAGCCCTGCATCAGGCTCTGTACTGACAGACTGGAGCCTGGAGCCTGGTTCAAATTATGTGTCTCCCCAGCAACATGCAAAAGAATGAAACTAGACCACTTTCTTACACTATACACAAAAATAAACTCAAAATGGATGAAGAACCTGAATCTGAGACAGGAAACCATCAAAACCCTCGAGGAGAAAGTAGGAAACAACCTTCTTGACCTCAACCACAGCAATTTCCTACTCAACACATCCTCAAAGGCAAGGGAAATGAAAGCAAAAATGAACTATTGGCACCTCATCAAGGTAAAAAGCTTCTGCACCACAAAGGAAACAATAAAAAAAAAAAACTAATAGGCAACCTTCAGAATGGGAAAGGATAGTTGCAAATGACATATCAGATAAAGGGCTAGTATCCAAAGTCTACAAGAAACTCACCAAACTCCACACCCGAAAAACAAATAATCCAGTGAAGAAATGGGCAGAAGACATGAAGAGACACTTCTCTAAAGAGGACATCCAGATGGCCAACAAACATATGAAATGATGCTCAGCGTCACTCCTCATCAGGGAATTACAAATCAAAACCACACGGAGATACCACCTCACGCCAGTCAGAGTGGCTAACATGAACAAAGCAAGAGACTATAGATGCTGGCGAGGGTGTGGAGAGACGGGCACCCTCCTACACTGTTGGTGGGAATGTAAACTGGTGCAGCCGCTCTGGAAAACAGTGTGGAGGTTCCTCAAAAAATTCACAATAGAACTCCCTTATGACCGAGCAATAGCATTGCTAGGAATTTACCCAAGGGATACAGAAGTGTTCATCAACTGATGAATGTATCAAGAAATGTGGTTTATATATACAATGGAATATCACATGGCAATGAGAAAGAATGAAATCTGACCATTTGTAGCAACGTGCGTGGAACTCAAGGGTGTTCTGCTAAGTGAAATAAGTCAGGCAGAGACTCATGTTTTCACTCATGGTCTAACAGGAGAAACTTAACAGAGGACCATGCGGGAGGGGAAGGGTAAAAACAGTTAAGGAGAGGGAGGGAGGCAAACCATAAGAGACTCTTAAATACTGAGAACAGACTGAGGGTTTATGCAGGTGGGGGAGAGGGGAATATGGGTGATGGGCATGAAGAAGGGCACTTGTTGGGATGAGCATTGGGTATTATATGGAAGCCAACTTGATAATAAACTATAAAAGAAAAAAATTCTGTCTCCCTATTTCTTTGCCCCTCCCCCACTCCCCCACTCTCAAAAATGAATATATGTTATAATATTCTTAATGTAGAATGTATCTTACTGTCAAACTGAATTCAATATGTGAATTCATATGACATTCATGACATGAAATAAAAAGCAGTGAATTTAGAAATTAATTATCACCCTTTGTTTTTTTCTTCTATTAGTTATATTAGTCTAGGTTAAAGCACCCAAAACAGACAATTACATTTATTTAGAGGGAAAACATTTAGCTGGATAATAGAACATATCATCATAGAACATTTTCCAGCACTATTTTCCTTATTTTCACCTTAGCCCCCTTTTCTTTTTTCTTGTCCTTGTGCAATGAGCTATACCAGAAAAGTGATTTAGTTTTCCCTGAAATTTGGAAATCACCCTAACTGAATGTCCAGTAATATTTGAAACTATTCTTTGTCTTATTGTTCTATTTGTACATTTTAATTTAGTGTGCTTTAAAGTATGCTTTTCTAGTTTTGAAAAATATGTCATATTTTTTCTTACAAAATTAACATATCAAAAATTATTTCCTAAGATGCATTCGTATATTTTAAACATAAAGCTTGTTATTAAAAGTGAAGAAAAATATTTGGCTAATAACACAGATTTACACATCATCTAAACCTGCAGCAGGCTTATAAATATGAACTAAGTACCTAGATTTAGAGGGAGAGAAATTCACTGTAAGATGGAAAGAAATAAATTTAAAACATTCATTTCCCAGACTCACAGATTATTACCTAAATCAGCATGTATAAACAAATCCCCGTTTCCATTTTAAACTATGCAATTTTAAATATTTCTTCATTCATAGAGAGAAAATTTACAAAATTAAGATATAGCATGTAAATCTGAATAGAGTATGTTGCTCTAAAGATGTGAAATGATATTTAAAGGTGAGTGTGATGCTTAAATATAATCAACCTGGAATGAGAGAAAACCAGAAAGATACTTGGTTGACAGAGGGCCACTCACAGGGACGGCCTCAGCCTACGAACACTATTTTCAGTTAATACAATTCAGACAGAAGCAAAAATTCTTAATTTGGGGCATAGAAACAAATCAAGTGGCCCAAAACAAACGTCATATAAAACAATTATTGAATGTCATAAGCGAGCAAAAAGGTTTATGGGTCTCAGAATTGACTCTGATTTAAGTCAACACAGGGGGATATACAAAAGTAAAGTCAAGGAGAAAATGATCAGTGCACAGTGATTATAAAAGAAAGGCTGGCTTTTAATAATAGACATATCATAAAGTAATTTCCATTATTTTAGAAACATTTAATTAATATTTTCCCTAGCATAGCAATAATGGCTACCTCTTACTCACTATTTATTATTCTGTTTAGATTAGCCAATAATTACAGGAGGCAAAATTTCACCAACATGTTAAAGTCGCCTAGCTGAAGTGAAATAAGGATGCTATTGAAGACCTGCTTTCGAAAAATGCCAGAGCCAAGAATGTGTAGACAAATCTTGAAGTACCACATAGTTTTCTGTAATTTTACGTATTTACAGCAGAGGGCACTAATATAATTAGAGTAGTTGAACCTGATGGGAGTAATTATCTGTGATTCTGGGATTTTCTGGAAGTAGTAAAGTAGAAAGTCTTTCTCATCTTCATCAATGAATAGTTTTCTTCTGTCTAAATAGGGAAATTCTTTGCATGAAATTTACTTAATTTTTATAGCTAAAGGGCCATAATAATAGAAAGTTAATGTTGATTATTCCCTCAGAAATCAACAACACAACGAGTGATCTTTGAACATCATAAACCAGCTTCCTCAGAAGACTAATAACACTCTATCAACCTCTCCCCCACTTCCTCTTGCTCTCACATAGCTACACTCACCTAACTACATCTTCTCCCAAAACACCGTCCCAGAAATCTAAAAGTGGAAAAACTTTTGGCTATGTTAGCAGCTTTTTATGATACAGTTGAAACATTGTCTGGTCGTAATGATCTCCACAAGGTGATGGAAACTTTAAGACAAGTGGAAAGACCAATAATTAGCTGTTATGAAAGAATGAGGAAGTTAACTGAAATCATACTCAAATATGTTGTTTCATCACAAAGAGAGAGAACAGATGGTCAAACACTTTTGTGGTCTTCGCTTTCAGGGTAGAATTAATAGAATAATTGCCATCCTTAGTAAAGCATAATGCATGCATAGTAGACAAAGTTATCACTTGCTTTATAAATTTAACTGTGATAGATGTTTGGGCTCTGCTTTGCAGAAGTTGAAAGTCTAATGGCAGGGCAGCAGACATGTTAAACTATAAATGAAATAAAATGTGGTAAGTCCTGTGGGAACTTAGGAAAGATTATGACCTTGGGAACCTCAGGGAGCCAGGAAAGAGCTGCAGAGACCATAACATTTAGATTGAGCTTCAGAGAATGGGTAGGCATTTATTAGTTAAAGAAGTGGTAGAATGATCTTCCAGGAAGATAGGAACTGGTCTTGCCAGGGCTGGAGTCATGAAAGGCTAATCACAAAAGAAACACACCTCCGGCATTCACGGGAACATTCACACGGAAGCCGCAATTCTGTGTCAGGTAGGACATAACTTTATTATACTATTAAAGTAATTCACAGTGGGGGCTTCAAAAATGAAAAGGGAGTTAGCTGTGAATTTCAACAGAAGAGTCTGTTAATCACAGTCTTTACTTGTAGGTATGTGAGAGTAGGGAGAGCTTGTGTCAATGCTTGTTTTTGCTCTAGCATTTTCCTTTTTCAAGAAGCTGATTGGAATCAGGATTTTCGTAGCTTACTTCTGAAAGGTTGTTACTCTCAATTCTAGAAACCTCTGATTATCAGCATGATTTTGTTTCATAAAAAATAAATACAATATCTTTTTTGTTTTTTCTGCATGATTTTACTTTATAAAAAATAGAGACAATATTTTTTTCTGGTTTTTTTTGTTCTTCTGGCCACTGCATTAGTGTACAAAAATTAGTTATGGTCACAGATACATTGTCAGAAGTAAGTGTCCTCAGAGGGTGGGAATGAGAATTATTTTGAGATCAAGACTCACTACAGAGCAAGTTATCTATGTGATTATGGCTCATGCATTTTTAAGGACCAGTGAAAATATCTGAGATCTGAAAAATAATATATTGGCTTCAAAATACAAAAAGAAAATTGGATAATAAAAACGAATACATGTTTAAGTGAGTGTCTACAAAAAGAATACTAACCACTCGCCTTATCCCAACTTTTTTCTCTCTATATTAAACATATCTAATATGGGATATGATGCCTTTTATATGTTTGATGTGATTTTGAGGAAGGGCTCCAGAAATAAGATTGTTCATAGACCTTCAAGCTCTTCAAATTTCTCTGCTAATCCTGTGCGTTGCGTCCACGTTATTTTATATTTGTATATAGCTCTGAGAATGTCTGAGTACGAGAATGTACAGCCTGTATTTTCAGGGAGACAGCAGGTGGATGGAATCATGAGAAACACAGGCCTCAATTCCTGCTCTTAACCTCATTTCATTTTTGTTAACAGGGGACTGGTAAACAGCAACTCAGTTCCCATGTCACTGCTTAGCTCAGAATCATGTCTATTGCTTCATTCTTCCGGATAGCTAAAGAACTGAAGTATGTAAATACGCTATATTGAAGTTTGTAGATCAATTTAAGATTCTTAGATAAGAGATCCTTACCATGTTACCAGCTGACAATATGTTACTTACCAGAGGTTTCTTTTATGTTAGCTATCTAAAACTTGGGATTTACTTTTGGCCATAAACCTGTTACAAATGATTGGTAATTTTTTAGATGAGCTCACAAAAGTTTGATAGATACATATTGTACCTGCTTTATTTTAACCACAACTTCAACACGGTATAAAATATAGTTTCTCCTGAAATGGCTAAAGGCAGACTCTAACATCTATTTTTATATCAATGTTCATAGCAGCATTATTCACCATAGCCAAAAGGCAGAAACAGCCCAAATTGCCATCAACATGCAAATGGATAGACAAAAATGTGATATAAATGTACAATGGAATATTGTTCAGTCTTAAAAAGCACTGAAATTCTGACACATGCTACAACACAAGTGAACTTTGAAAGTATTATGCTAATTAAGATAAATCAGACACAAAAGGAAGAACATTGTATGATTCTACCTATATGAAGCACCTACAATGGGCAGGTTCATTCTACTTTCTGTTCATAGAGACAGAAAGTAGAAAAAGGGGTTGAGAGGAGGGGGAAGAAAATATTGTTTAGATGGTACCGAGTTTCTCTTTGCGATGATGAGAAAGTTCTGGGGAAGCATGGTGGTGATAGTTGCGCAACACTGGAAATGTACTTAAATTCCCCTAAATTGTATGTTGGAAAACGGTTAAAATGATAAATTTTATATGTATTTTACTACAATAAAAATATAGTTTATCCAAATTGAAATCATCCTTCAGCTCTATCTCAAGATCAGGAACCTTGCTTCTCCAATTTAGGACAGGGGAAGAGAGCAGATACACCCCGCATCTGTTAGGAGTGTCAGTAAAATTTGGTGTAACATAGAAGAATTTCATATTTTTCTAATTCTGGGTGCTGGATACAAATGCAATAATGTCACGCAACAGAAGTAGAGTCTATAGGGGCACCTGGGTGCCTCAGTCAGTTAAGCGTCCGGCTTCAGCTCAGGTCATGATCTCACAGTTCGTGGGTTCGAGCCCTGCATTGGGCTCTGTGCTGACCCCTAGCTCAGAGCCTGGAGCCTGCTTCAGATTCTGTACCTCCCTCTCTCTCTGACCCTACCTTGCTCATGCTGTCTCTCTCTGTCTCTCAAAAATAAAAAAAAATAAAAAACATAAAAAAGAAGTAGAGTCTGTAGTTTATAAGTATCGCATCCATAGTCATGACTCTTCCTAGCCCTCCCGTCGTCTCTCACATCTCCCTCTGCTTCAGTCCCAGGCATCAGTAACCCTGCAGCCAAGAGGCAAGGCTTCCATCTGGTGAAGTGAAATGAGTAGAAGGACTTGAGTAGAAGGAAAGCAAGGTCCTAGCCAAGATCACATGTAAGCTGTGCCTTTGAAAGTTAAAATGCCCCCCTGTTTGCTGTTTATTTAGAATTAAAAAGGTGGAGGCAAAACTGTGCAACAGTGTGAGTTACAAGCTTTGTGGTAAACCTTTTTGACTCAGTGTGCTTGATACTGTTGGTTGCCAACTGTGGTAGATTATTTAGGCTGTCTTGTAAGGATGTCTTGCTATCCCCTGTCCCCATCTTCCTCATCAAGAGAACTCTGACTTTTTTTGGGGGGTGTTAGTATGCTCAGTTTAAAAACTTGTTTTCCAACCTCTCTTTCACCTAGGAGTGGCCAGGTGATACAGTCTAGCCAAGGAAAATCTACCAGAGAATTTTGGGAAAGCTTTGTCGGTGTATCCTCTTCCTCCTACCTTCTTTGTCCAGTGATATATGGGGATGTAATCCCAGAAGTTGTAACAACTGTCTTGTTTTCATGCAGATGAAATATATTTACTAATTTAACAGTGCAGGAATTGGGAAGGGGCCAGCACTCTTGATGTTGAGCAGTGTGGATTTCCTAAGTTTGGGCTTTTGATTAGGTGAGAAAAATCACTATGTTTAAGCTACTGAGAGTGAGAAGTGAACATGATATACTAGGGAAGGGCAGAAATTCCATATGGAAGGAACAGAAAATTCAGAGATCAGAAGTAGTGGGTGTGTGGGGTGGAAGAAAGGAATGGAAAATATGTGATTTATTTCAGTTGGAGCCTAGAGCATGTAAGAGGAAGTAGAGGGACATAATTTTAAAAGGCAATTTTGAGCCAGATAGTAGAAGGCCTGACATTGTAGGTCAAAGAATTTGGTTTTTGTTATAAAGGTAACAAAGGGGGGATCTGGGTGGCTCAGTTTGTTAAGTGTCTGGTTCTTGATTTTGGTTCAGATAATGATCTCATGGTTTGTGGGTTCAAACTCTGAGTCAGGCTCTGTGCTGACAGCATGGAGCCTGCTTAACCTTCTCTCTCTCCCTCTCTCTCTTTCTGCTCTTCTCTTGCTCACGCTCTTTCTCTCCCTCTCTCAAAATAAATAAACTTTAAAAAGCTAAAAATAAATAAAGGGAACAAAGAATCACTCAAGATTTCTGCAGAATCCCAAGGAAGCTCAGTGTTGCCAGCCCAGAGCCTGACGTGGGCTTGAACTCACATACAATGAGATCATGACCTGAGCCCAAACCAAAAGTTGGACACTTAACTAACTGAGCCACCCAGGTGTATCCGACTTTCTTATCTTAATGATTGAATGGGAAATACGTGGGCTGGCTAGGAACCAGGGTTCTTTCCTTTTGAATAAAATGTAAAGAGAATATTATAGATGAAGACTTCTTTCTAGTGGCTAAAACACTAATGGATAGCCTGTTTATTTCTTCCTCATGACTTCAAAGTTTCCTTAGTGAAGATTTTAATAAAGTGGATCCTTTGGAATGTAGCTTCCATGAGGTTAGGGGCATTGTTCTGTTCCTTGCTGTTTTCCTAGCACCTAGAAGAGTGCCTGGCACATAGTATGCTTTATGTAAGTATTTGTTGAATAAATAGATCATTCATAATCTTTGGAAATTTTAGATGAGCAGTCATTTTAATTTAAGCAGAGATTTTTATAAACATTTATTTATTTACTTTGAGAGAGAAAGAGAAAGAGAAGGAATCCCAAATGGCTTCCCATCCTATCAGCACAAAGCCAGATGTGGGGATTGATCTCACAAATTTTGAGATCATGACCTGAGAAGAAATCAAGAGTCAGCCACTTAGATACACCAACATCAGAGATTTTTAGGCCAGTAAATGACTTTAAAGATTTCCTGGTCTAGTCTAATATTTTAAAAGGAAACTGATTCACAGAGAAGTTTTGGTGCACAGATATGAGTTTATAAGTACATGTGTGTTACATTTCTACTGACCAATAAACCCAAAAGAGAAAATAATATCTTTGTGCAAATCTTTTCAAAATTATCCTTACATAGACAATATGTATTTCTTTGATTCTATATGCCTAATACTGTTTGAGATGTGGTAAAACAATTAAAAAGAACATTAAGATTTAACCCTTATCCTCAAGAAATTGTAATTTAGTTAGGAAGATAAAATGAAAGCATATGAAATACCTAGAACACAATCAAGAACTATAATTGGTTGGGTTTATATATATGGATTCAGGAAAGGAAGAAATTAATATGACCTAGAAGCTCTGTTCCATAAATTAAAAAATATATATTTATATGAGAACATAACTGATGCAATTTATCAAATTATCAGCTGGCATGAAGCTGAGCAGAGTAGAATTCAAAATAAATTCAAAACAATGGGGTAAACCTAACAAAGTAAATTTAAATAGTATAAATAGCTTAATAGTGTTTAATAAGAGGTTAATTATAACAAATATTTATTGAGCTTTTACTATGAAACAGGTGCTATTCCATGCTTTACCTTTGTTATTTCACTTGAGCCTCATATTACTTCATGAAGGTTATTTTAATTCTTATTTTGAGGATAGATAGTATTCCCAAGGTCAAATAAATCATAGGTGATAAATCCATGCTTCAAATTCAGATCTAAACTTTTTATCTACTACTAAACTTATTTCCTCAATAGCTTTAAAAAGGATAAATATAAACTTCTGTATTTACGTAGTTAGTGTGAAGCCCCTTACTAGTTCAAGGTATAAATGAAGTCATTTCTCCTCATAATGAAGAAATATCCAAGACCCCAGCAGCTCAGTTAACAAGATGTCCAGTCTCCATTTTGGGGCTTTCCTTTTAGTTGCCCCAAGTCTACCTCTGACTAAAGACATTCTTTCTGATTCTAGCGGCTAGAAAAGGAAGGATTGGGGAATTTCAGGATTTTAAAAGTTCCGATTTCCAGCAGTCATTGCTTGTATTGCAGCCTTATCTATGGCAGAGAACCGACCCTGCATAGTTTGATGCAGTTTTCTTATACAGAACCCTGCCCAGGCCACACTCATCCTCTATGTAGGAGGAGGATCCCACGTTCTCTAGCTGTGTGCTGGACCAAGAGCAATTACAATGGACTTCCAATTTGACATCTCTTTGGTTTATATTCACCTGCTCAACCATTGTCCCAATCATACCTTCAGCAGTGAGAGGTTGAAACTTCAGTGTCAGCTGTGTGCTATGTCAGAACTGGGCCTTACTCCACAAACACTTTTGCTCTAGTTTTGAGCCTGGGATTACCATTTTAGACTGTCCTATCTGTGATGGGACCTATCTATCTTTCTTTTTTTTAATTTTTTTTTTTTTTTTGAGAGGGGAGTGGAAGGGCTGGGAGAGAGAGAGAGGGACAGCGGATCTGAAGCAAGCTCTGGACTGTCATTGTGAAGCCCCATTGTGAAGTTTGTGGGGCTCAAACTCATGAACCATGAGATCATGGCCTGAGCCAAAGCTAGAGACTTAACCAACTGAGCTGCCCATGTGCTCCTTTGGCGGGACCTTTCTTACCGCTGGATCTCAAACAAGAGTATCTCAATTCAAAAGATCTAAAATAATGTCAAATCTCCAAGGACAAGAAGCCTTTCCTTCAGGAAATATGTCTCATGAATTTTTACTTAACTCCTACATACCAATAAGTTAATACCAATACATATGATACCAGTCATATGCTTGATGACTCCCAAATGTATATTTTGAGTTGAGAACTTCCACCAAGAACTTCAAATTTGCACGTTCACTTGCCTGCTCAACATCCTTAACTGGATACTTTCCAGGTGTTTATCCCAAATAGAACTTTTAATTCCCTGCTTGTAGACCTGTTACTCCAACAATCATTTCAGTACCTCAAGATATTCAGAAACTCAATCCCAAAGCCTGAAAGTGACGGGATCCCTTCCTTTCCCTCTTGTTCTATCCAGTTGCCCTTCTATCTTGTTTTTCAAAAAGTTGTTTAATTATTTTATCAGTTGCCTTCCTGCGTCTATTCCCTTTTTCTAACCTCACAATCTATTCTTCCCATAGTAGAGTGGTCTTTCATCAATGCAGTGAAATCATACCTCTTCTCTGCTTAAAATTCTTCAATTGTTTCCTTAGAATAAAATCTAAATTTCTTCCTTTATTTTACACCACACTTTACACCACATTTTCTTTCACTTTCCTGACTGTAGTCATACTTGCCTCCTCTCACCAAGCAACTTTGTATCTCAGGGCTTTTGCATTGCCATTCATACTCTGGACTTTGTCAATGGCTGGTTCTTTCTCATCTTTCAGGCTTGGGCTCAAATTCCATTCATCAGAGAGGCCCTTCTTAATGTAACAAAAATAAGTTTTACCCAGATATTCTCAATCTTATCACACTTTCATTACTTTGTAGCACTTATCACACTCTCTAGCTTGTTTTTTTTTAATTTTTTAATGTTTATTTATTTTTAAGAGAGAGAGAGAGAGAGACAGTGCAACCAGAGGAGAGGCAGAGGGAGAGAGAGAGGGAGACAGAATCCAAATCAGGTTCCAGGCTCCAAGCCATCAGCACAGAGCCTGATGTGGTGCACAAATTCATGAACTGTGAGATAATGACCTGGGCTGAAGTCAGACACTTAACTGACAGAGACACCCAGTTGCCCCTCTATCTTGTTTTATTTAAAAAGTTGTTTAATTCTTTTGTCAGCTGCCTTTCCCAATTGAGTTCTATTAAGTCTTGCCTTTTCTTGCCTGTATCTCTAGTGCTAAGCTTCTACTCCAATACATAATCTGACTCACTTCAAATAATTGTGAGATGTCTGTTGCATTTCAGATTCAGAAATAATTTTTGGCATTTTTTTAAAGTTTAGTTTAGAGGGGGAGAGAGAGAGAGAGAGAGAGAGAGAGAGAGAGAGAAAGAAAGGGGAAGAGGGAGAGGGAGACAGGGAATCCCAAGCAGGCTTTGCACTTGTCAACAGTGAGCCCAACTCAGGGCTCAAACTCATGAACTGTAAGATCATGACCTGAGCCAAAATCTAGAGTCAGACTACCTAACTGTCTTGAGCCACCGAGGTGTTCCGGTTGGCATATTTTTTATTCTCATCTTGGCTTCATGTTAGACTCATTTTGGGGAACTTAAGATAACAACACTTGGGTCCGCATACCACATCCATTAAATCAGAGTCTCTGGAGGTGGGACCTAGGTACCATTATTTGAAAAGCTACCTTGATTATTAATCTACAACCATCATGGGCAATCTGTGGGTAACTATTATTCCCTCCAGATCAGCTCCTATGTTATTTCACTGACTTCATTTAGTATGATTCCATTTCAAATGATTTCTCCAAGAAATGTTTCTGGAGAGGCAGAAAATGTTTCTTTGTGGCCCTTACCAAATGATTTGTAAAAGTCATTTCAAATTTGGAGTTTATCTTGATCACAAAACTTGTTCCCTGACCATGTAGACACTTTCATCCACCTGGGACTGGATTTCTTTGGGGTTCCAGGAGAACAAATATTTCCTGGGAGGTAGTTTGTGTATATGTGTCACCCTATGAAGCATTTTGGTACTCACTTTTTCTGTGTTCTGATAGTCTCCCAGATAAGGGCATGGTGTGCTTTCCATTTAATTGAAGTAATTAGCATAAGCAGAAACATTCCTAATAGAAATTCCTTATTAGGAATGTTTCTCATGACCACTTTACCTAAAATGGCTCCCAACCACTGTAATCACTATTTTCATTATTTCTGTTCATTACTTCTCACTAATTAACAAGTAGTTTTTTCTATGATGTGTTTTCTTCTACTAGAATATAAGCTAAGTAAGAGCTGGGATTGTGACTGTTTATTGCTCTAAGTATTTGTTGAAAAAAATAAAGTAATGAATCAACAGTGTTCTGGCAAGGGGGCCCCAAAATTGATTGTGTTTTCTCCCTTTCTTCCCTATTTTATTTCCATGGAGTTTTGCTACACCAGGAAGCATTATTTGGGAAAAAAGAAATATTAGTGGCATCAGGAGCATTTTGCCCATTATTTAATAGTATCATTTTCCCCCAATGTAGTTAGCATGCATGTTATCTATTTACATCAGATATTAAATTTAATAGTATATAATCCATAAAGATATTCCCTGTTCACCGCAAAACAATGTCCACTAATTTGTGATATAATTAAGGACCATCAGGAATGTCTGGTATTGCTAAAGGCAAGTGTTTCTGTGGCTTATAAGGAGCTAGTTGAGAGACAGTTCTCATGTGCTTCCTATTTGAGGACATTGTGATGGGCACCCAGAAATACAGGCATACAGGTAGGCATACAGAAAAAATGGAGGCATCTTCCTCCTTCTGGGATTTTACAATCTATTTAGTGATGTGAACCATATAAGTATGAAATGTAAGAATGATAAGGTGATAAGAGAGATGCAAAATATAAAATAGATGCAAAATGCAAATTTAGTAATATTATCTTGGACTATATATAATATATATATTATGTATGTTATATATATATATGCTATATATAGCCAAACCTTGGCTTACAAGCATAATTCATTCTGGAAACATGCATATCAAAGTGAATTTCCCCTTAAGAAATAATGGAAGCACAGATGATTTATTCCACAACCCAAAAATATTCACATAAAAATGATTACAACACTGTTATAGAATACATGATAATAAAGAAAACACAAAATATAAAGAAAAATAAAATAATTAACTTGCACTTAGCTTTGTGGCCAGTGTGATGCAGAGAGAGAAGGGTTATGTGTAGGATGACTTTCACTATCACTATCACTAATGGAATCACTGCTATCTATTGGCTCAATGGAATCTTTTTCCTTTTGTGCAGATTTAATGAGGAACCTATCTAATCATACTTGCTTTTGCCTCCTTTTAAGGATTTCATGGAAGTGTAACATTGCTTTGACATCACCACAATCCTGCAGAGAGAGAGAGAGAGAGAGACAGAGAGAGAGAGAGAGAGAGAGAGAGAGCGCGCAACTGGTTCAGTAGTGATCATGTCACATTTGGTGTCGTGCACTTACTAGTTGTATCGCAAGACATTGCTCCTTTATCAAGTTAAAATTTATTAGAAATCTTTGTTCATCTTGTGGAACACTCACAGAACAAGGTACTCACAGCCCAAAGCTTTACCTATATACATGATAGTTGAATTAAACAGAGTGGCCTAGAATTTCTGGGAAATGGGTTTTGACGTAGACTAGGAAGGCATTTAAGGAAGGAGATTCAGTCTTTAGGTGCTTTTCTGTTTACAAGTCCTGAACTCTTTACCTAACTTTTGATTCTGTTTCCTCTTTATAACATGTGATTTACCCTTTTCTCCTTTATGGACATGTAAGTTGTAATGTCCAACCAGCTGCCATGAGAAAACATAACAGTTGTTACTTTATATCATATATTGGCTATAAAAAGAATGCTAGTCAGACTGTGTCCCTGCTGTTGCTTATTAACTATATTGGACTCTTGAGCTGAATACCTTCTGTTTGCCGCTCCAGATTGTCTGTTGGTGTTTTTCTATCCTGCCCTGTGTCCTGGTGGGCTGCTGGATAAGAAATGGCTGGGTTCAGCCAGTGGGAACATAGGAGATGGCCAAAAGGGAAAACAGTGAGGTTTGAGTATGTGTTCTCCTGGCTCCATCTCTTTTGGGTTTGTACCTCTTACCAGGCAACTCTCTGCACACAGTTCTTTCTGTCTCCTGGTACCATTAACTGGTACCATTCCTCTCACCTCTTCAGGTGCAAGCTGATAAGATCTCCCACCTTTTGATTAGCCTTGAGGTATTATACTATCACTTGTAAGTTCCCTCCATCCTACTCTTGCCTGTTTTTTTTAATTTCTTAATGTTTATTTATTATTTTTGAGACGGGGACCAAAGAGAGAGGAAGACACAGAATCTGAAGCAGGCTCCAGAATCTGAACTGTCAGCACAGAGCCTGATGTGGGACTCAAACTCACAGACCACGAGATCATGACCTGAGTCAGAATCGATGCTCAACCGACTGAGCCACCCAGGCACTGCTGTAATTTACAGTCTCTGTTTTAACTGTTTCTCAAAAGTATTTGAAATGTGTTTGTCATCAACTTCCTGTTGAGAATCTGATTGATTCACCTTGCCAAGCAGGAAGGGAAACAGTTTGAAATTTCTAACTTTCTAATCACATAGCTGGCTCCACTGACAACCAGCCTCCATTCATAGCTGCCATTGCAAAAGTTACCTTATTTTTTAAAATTGTATTTATTTATTTATTGAGAGAAATAGAGAGAGTGCAAGCAGAGGAGGGGAAGAGAGAGAGCTTAACTGACTGAGCCATGTAGGTATCCCACCAAAAGTTACCTTATTAACAAAGAAAAAGACACAATTATGCTCTTGTCATTTAGGAAATACCAAGGGTTTTAGGAGGCCTGTGCCAGAAATGGCGATGGGGACAGAGACCAAATATGTATATATTTTATTATAAATCACAATATCACAAAAGACCAAAGCCATTGTGTGTGTGTGTGTGTGTGTGTGTGTGTGCGCGCGCACATGCATGCTATGATACTGTATGATACTGAGGGAAAGAGGGAAGTATTATCAAGACAGATGTTAAATCAGATCATTGGCAATGGAAGAAATCCTTCATTTTTGGAGTGAAACCAAAGGAACAAAATAGATGGATGGGCTGGAATACTTTTGCAATATTGCCTAGAGGGTAAGCAATACCTAAGGCTATCGGTCTCCCATCCCATCTCTTAGGGATGAGGAATCTGAAACACAGATTAAGAAAGCCTAAAAAAGTAGAGTGTTGTCTCACTTTGGTCATATGTTAAAACAGCAATCTGAAACTATGCAACACTATGTACTGAATCAATTGAATTCCTCAGGGAATTTCAGATTGTATTCCAAATTTTGCTGAGCAAAATAAGCTGAGAAAGTTAGTCAAACCTAAAACATACAGGTTGGTTGGATTGTTTATTTTCCCAGAACAATACCCCCAGGAGTTAGGAGATAATTTTAGGAAAGCCTATTATTAGGGAAAAGAGACAGTTGTTTAGACTATTATGAATTTTTATATAGTCACTGAGGATGAAAATGAAAAATGAAGTTCTGTTGTCATAGCTCTGTAAGGTCATCATTTTTGAACTGTGAAAATCACATGGGACAACTGGAAGAGATGATGTCATCCTTGAATACCTATGTTCTTGACCTAGAGCGGTCTCAGACTGATCAGGGAATCAATAGTTGCCAGGAATTGCTCAAATAAAATTGCACTGTTTGTAAGAATAAAATAATTTTCTTGGTTTACTTTGACTAACTCCAGGAATACAGTGTGTACATATTAGGCTGACAAGATACATCTGCTGCTGATTCAAATGTTACATTGGCACATTTAGCATCAGGTTTCTGTGTTAATGTCAGAGGGGTAGGCAGCAGGTTAGTCTTGATTTGAATCACATAGAGGATGGCAAAACCCTAAAAATTGAGATAAATTCCAAAATGATTTGAGAGAAATCTATGATATTTAAGGTCTTACTAACACCTAGTAGTGGCTTAAAATTTAACAATTAAATCTTCCTGACCAAATAAAGATTATACCAAACCGGTAATGGAGAAATAAATATGTCTAAAACTTGGCATTCTTTCTGGAAACAAAGACACATCAAGGCTAAGAAACTGCTAATACATTTCTTTTCTTAAATAAAAGATAGAAATACATTTTTAAAATTAAAATGAAGTTGTGCACATTTCCACAATATCTCAATGATACAACGATGATATGGAGAGAATTATGTGTTTCTATATTCCGCTATATTTCATCCTAGCCATTTTTATTAGTAATTTCTGCAAAAGAGACATCATCCTTTTTAAATGTTTGAACAGGGGAAGAGTCAAGATGGCAGAGAGGAAGGGAGCTCTGTAAACTTCGTCTGCCCCATCAATCGAACTGAGAAGGACATTACTCCCATCTGCAAGAGTGGAAGGAGAAAATACAGATTCCAGAAAGAAGACAACCTCAAAGATACCTGAGTGAGTGAATGCGAACTGGGGAGATTGGAAAATGGGCCAGCCCAAGAGGGGCAGGGGATGTGGGAGCCCCAACCCAACACAGGGCAAGTGGGCGGAGCCCAAGAGACAAAGGGAAGAGACAGAGAAACTGAACACGCTCATTACTGTCTCTGGGGAAGAGATAAAGAACATTTAACAGTGCTTGGAGAAAGAAACTCTCACTCCATATATAACTGCTGGGCAGCGCGAATCCTGAACCCGAGGGGCACAAGGAAAGAACAGCTTATAGCTCTGTGCCATCCTGGCGGAAAGTTGGCGGCCACGTCAGCAGCCCCAGGGCGCTCACTTCGACCTCGGTTACAGGAGTGGGAGCACACACCTCATTTCCATGGCGCATCTCACCTCTAGCATTGGCTGCAGGAATCCCAAATCCCGGGTGCCAAGAGGGAAAAAATAGCCCCCACCCCAACGTGATACCAGCAGGGAGTTGGTGGTGGTGAAGGCCAGGGCTCACCCTTCGGCTACAGGAGCTTGCAGTTCATTTCTAGCAGCACCCGGTGACTTGGGCAGCAACAGTGCAATTCCCAGCTGGCCCCAAGAGAAACTAATCCCTCCCCCCATGCGATCGCGATCTGATCCCACCTAGAGGCTGGGAGTCCGCAGCTGTGTCTGTGAGGGCATGCACTATACCTCCTACTGGGCACCTCGCCTCAGGCAGCACACCTCGCCTCAGGCAGCAGCAGCAAAATCCTGGCCTGACCCAAAAGAAACTGATCCCTCTCCCTAAGAAGACAGCCACCAAAGCAAGTACATCTCATCTGTGGTAGCCTAAAAGTGCATGGACTAGGACTTTGAACTGAGGCAGGACTGGAAAATACAATTTGGCTCAGCTGCGGCACAAGGAAACTAAACTCATTAGAGTGACCTACAGTGCCTAGTCCCAGTGGAGTGTGGAGTGCTGCCATGTTACTCCTGCAGCCACCAAGGTGGAGCCTCTGAGAGCAGCCTCCAAGACCTACCACACCAAACCACGCCTATCTGCAAGGGGAAGATGCGTTTTTTTTTTTCTTTTATCTTCCTTTTTCTTTTTTTTTTTTTGTACTTACTTTTTATTATTATTACCATTTTTACTTAAATTAAAAAAAATTTTACTCTTTATTTCCTTTCTCCTCTCTCCCTTTTTTTTTTCTTTCTCGCAATACAGATATTCCCCTGTATCTCATCCTTATCTCTCCCCTCAACTGGTCATACACTTTTAGACTGTTCATTATCCTTTGTTGTCTCTGACTCCCTTTATTATTTTTTTTCGCCTCGTCTTTTGGTCTCTTTCCTCTCCATTTTCTTTCTTTCCTTTCCCCCTTTTAATTTGTTTGTTTGTTTGATTTGTCCGTGGTTTTGTGTGCTTCTGTTCTCTTTGTGTTTGTCTGTCTCTTTTCCTTCTCAGGGCTACACCAAGAAACAAGCCAAAGTGTGCATGTGGGCGAATCCCAAATATCACTGAGTAGGGAAATAAAATATTCAAAGGCACAACAAGAGAAACTGAGAGACACCATTGAAAGAATATTTCCTGAAACGACAGGCCCTGGAGAGTCAATAAGCCTCCTTTAACAGAGCAATGTTAACAGAGGCACAGAGCACAATGAGCTTTTTAAAGCTGACAAGAGACAGAAAACTAGCAAAAATGAAAAACGAAGCAACTCTCCCCTGAAGAACCTACAGGAAGAAGTCACAGCCACAGAACTGCTCAAGGCATATATAGACAACATACCGGATCAAGAATTCAAAAAACTTGTCATAAAATTAAACGCTGGGGTTGAAAAAATCATCAAAGAAGCAACTGGACAATGACTAGGCACTTTGAAAATAGGTGTGATGAGTTAAAAAAAAAAACACTATAAATGAGGTGAAAAACAAAATGGAGGCAGCCACTTCCATTTTGGATTGACGAGGCAGAGAGAAGAATAAGTGAATTAGAATAGTTAGAATTAGAATAGTTAGAGCAAAAGAGGAAGCTGAAAAAAAGAGACAGAAATTGATCCAGGAGCAGGAAAGGAGAATTCGAGACATGAGTACACAATCAAATGGAATAATATCCGTATCACAGGAATTCCTGAAGAGGAAGACAGAGAGAAAGGGCCTGAAGGGATACTTGACCAAATTATAACTGAGAATTTCCCAAATCTGGGAAAAGAAATAGACTTTCAAATTCAAGAGGCACAAAGAACCCCCATAAGATGTAATTTGAATTGGCCTTTGGCACAACATATCATAGTGAAACTGGCAAAATATAAAGATAAAGAGAGAATTCTGAAAGCAGCTAGGGAGAAAAGGGCCCTCACATACAAAGGGAAACCTATCAGAGTGGTTACAGACCTATCTAATGAAACTTGGCA
>NC_043712.1:50547298-50549267 GCF_006229205.1 Suricata suricatta | reverse complement strand
AGCTAACAATTATAAATATCTATGTGCCAAATTCGGGAGTGCCCAATTACATAACACAATTAATCACAGAAAGAAACAATCTTATTGATAAGAATGTGCTAATTGCAGGGGACTTTAATACTCCACCGACAGCAATGGATAGATCAACCAGACAGAAAATCACTAAAGAAGCAATGGATCTGAATGACACATTGGAACAGATGGAACTGATAGATATATTTAGAACTCAGCATCTTGAAGTTAGGGAATTCACCTTCATTTTAAGTGCACATGGCACATTCTCCAAGATAGATCACATACTGGGGCATAAAGCAGCCCTCCATAACTATAAACAAATAGAGATCATACCATGCACACTTTCAGATCACAATGCTATGAAACTTGAAATGAACCACAGGAAAAAGTATGGAAAACCTCCAAAAATGTGGAGGTTAAAAACCACCCTATTAAAGAATGATTGGGCTAATCAGGCAATTAGAGAAGAAATTAAAAAATATATGGAAACCAAGGAAAAGGAAAATACAACAATCCCAAATCTCTGGGACGCAGCAAAGGCAGTCCTAAAAGGAAAGTATATTGCAATCCAGGCCAACTTCAACAAACTAGAAAAAGCACAAAATTAAAAATCTAACAGAGCACCTACTGGAACTAGAAGAGGAGTGGCAAGAGCACCACAAACCCAGCAGAAGAAAAGAAGTAATAAAGGTCAGAGCAGAAATAAACAATATAGAATCCAAAAAAAAAAAAAAAAAAAACCACTTGAGCAGATCAATGAAACCAAGAGTTGGTTCTTTGAAAAAATAAACAAAATTGATAAACCTCTAGCCAGGCACCTCAGAAAAAAAAGAGAGAGCACCCAGGGAGACAATATCATGAATGAAAAAGGATCTATCACAACTAATTCCTTAGAAATACAAGAAATCATCAGAGATTACTATGAAAAATTATATGCCAACAAACTGGACAACACAGAAGAAATGGACAAATTCCTAAATGCACATGCACTGCCAAAATTCAAATGAGAAGAGATAGAAAGCATGAATAGACTGATAACCAGTGAAGAAATCGAATCTGTCATCAAAAATCTCCCAACAAATGAGAGCCCAGGGCCAGATGGCTTCCCAGGGGAATTCTACCAGACATTTAAAGCAGAGCTCATACCCATTCTTCTCAAACTATTCCAAAAAATAGATATAGAAGGAAAACTTCCAAACTCATTCTATGAAACCAGCATCACCATGATACCCAAAACCAGACAGAGACCCAGCCAAAAAAGAGAACTACAGACCAATATCCTTAATGAATACAGATGTAAAAATACTCAACAAGATACTAGCAAATCGAATTCAACAGCATATAAAAAGAATTATCCACCATGATCAAGTGGGATTCATTCCTGGGTTACAGGGCTGGTTCAATATTCGCAAATCCATCAATGTGATCCATCCCATTAACAAAAGAAAAGATAAAAACCATATGATCCTGTTGATAAATGCAGAAAAAGCATTTGACAAAGTACAGCACCCTTTCTTAATAAAAACCCTTGAGAAAGTCAGAATAGAAGGAACTTACCTAAACATTATAAAAGCAGTTTATGAAAACCCACAACTAATATCATCCTTAATGGGGAAAAACTGAGAGCTTTCCCCCTGAGATCAGACACACAACCGGGGTGTCCACTCTCACCACTGTTGCTTAACATAGTGCTGGAAGTCCTAGCATCAGCAATCAGACAACAATAGGAAATAAAAGGCATCAGAATTGGCAAAGAAGAAGTCAAACTTTCACTCTTCGCAGATGACATGATACTCTACATGGAAAACCCTGCAGACTCCACCAGAAGCCTTCTAGAACTGACCCATGAGTTCAGTAAAGCTGCAGGGTACAAAATCAATGTACAGAAATCAGTTGCATTCCTATACACCAAAAATGAAGCACCCAAAAAGAAATCAAGAAACTGATCCCACTC
>NC_043712.1:50501358-50547198 GCF_006229205.1 Suricata suricatta | reverse complement strand
ACCAACATTCCTCTCAAAGCTAGAACAAACTATCCTCAAATTTGTATGGAACCACAAAAGACCCCAAATAGCCAAAGTCATATTGAAGAAGAAAACCAGAACAGGAGACATCACAATCCCAGACTTTAGCCTCTACTACAAAGCTGTTATCATCAAGATAGTATGGTATTGGCACAAAAACAGACACATAGACCAATGGAATAGAATAGAGAACCCAGAACTGGGCCCACAAATGTATGGCCAATTAATTTTTGACAAAGCAGGAAAGAGTATCCGATGGAAAGAAGACTGCCTCTTTAGCAGGTGGTGCTGGGAGAACTGGACAGCAACATGCAGAAGAATGAAACTAGACCACTTTCTTACACCATACACAAAAATTAACTCAAAATGGCTGAAGGACCTCAATGTGAGACAGGAAACCATCAAAACCCTCATGGAGAAAGTAGGAAACAACCTCCTTGACCTCCACCACTGCAACTTCCTACTTGAGACATCCTCAAAGGCAAGGGAAATGAAAGCAAAACTGAACTCTTGGGACCTCATCAAAATTAAAAGCTTCTGCACTGCAAAGGAAACAATCAAGAAAACTAATAGGCACCTGACAGAATGGGAAAAGATAGTTGCAAATGACATATCTGATAAAGAGCTAGTATCCAAAATCTACAAGAAACTCACCAAACTCCACACCCGAAAAACAAATAAGAAGAAATGCGCAGAAGACATAAACAGGCATGTCCTCCAAGGAGGACATCCAGATGGCCAACAGACACATGAAATGCTGCTCAGCATCACTCATCATCAGGGAAATACCAATCAAAACCACCCGAGATGTCACCTCATGCCAGTCAGAGTGGCTAAAATGAACAAATCAAGAGACTATAGATGTTGGCGAGGGTGTGGAGAGACAGGCACCCTCCTACAATGTTGGTGGGAATGTAAACTGGTGCAGCCCCTCTGGAAAACAGTGTGGCAGTTCCTCCAAAACTATCCATAGAACTCCCTTATGACCCAGCAATAGCCCTGCCAGGGATTTACCCAAGGGATACAGAAGTGGTGATGCATAGGAGCACATGTACCCCAATGTTCATAGCAGCAATGTCAACAATAGCCAAAACATGGAATTAGCCTAAATGTCCATCACCTGATCAGTGGATCAAGAAGAGGTATATATATATATACACACACACACACACACAACGGAGTACTACATGGCAATGAGAAAGAATGAAATCTGGCCATTTGTAGGAAAGTGGATGGACCTCGAGAGAGTTATGCTAAGCGAAATAAGTCAGGCAGAGAAGGACAGATACCATATGTTTGCACTCATAGGTCTAACAGGAGAACAGGAGAAACCTAATGGAGGACCAGGGGGAGGGGAAGAGGGAAAGAGAGTTGGGGAGAGAGAGGGACGCAAAACTTGAGAGACTATTGAATACTGAAAACGAATTGAGGGTTGAAGGGGGAGGGGGGAAAAGAGGTGGAGGTGATGGAGGAGGGCACTTGTGGGGAAGAGCACTGGGTGTTGTATGGAATCTAATTTGACAATAAACTACTTAAAAATATGAGTCTCACACAAAGAAAGATAAAATGCATTAAGACAGTATTTTACTATAAGTTAAAATTTTTAAACTATCAGTATTTTAAGTAATACAAAGTCTTTGTATTTTGAGACAATCATATATAGTAGTAAGATGCTGAGATATATTGATACTATGTACCTATCCCAAACAGCCCTCTGGGTTGGACCTCAGATGAGAGGAAACCTACAGTAACATAAGGTGAATCACAGAGGCACATCAGGAAGTCTCTTGGAAGCTAGAAAATGTAAGAAAACAGATTATTCTCTATACCTTCCCAAAAGGAACGCAGCCCTGCTGACTGCCTGATTTTGGCCCAGTGGGACTTGTGTCAGACTTCTGATGACCAGAACTAGAAGATAATATTTTCTGTTTTGTTAAGCCATTGAGGTATTGGTAATTTATTATGGAAGTAATAGAAAACTAATATAGAGGGGCATAATATAACACTTATTATTTCCCTATTAGAGAAGGTAAACATCTTTGTTTAAATACAATTGGCTATATATTTCCTTATATAAATTTATTTGTAACTTTCTTTTTTACTCAATTGATTTTGAGTACTCTATATATTCTAGATACTAATTTGATTATTATATACGCTGCCATTTTTTTCTCACAGAATGTTTTCTGTTTCATTTTGGAGTGTTGCACTATGCAGATATTTTATAATTAAGTAATTATATATAACTATAACATTTAAATATAAATATAAACATTATGCAAATATAATATATAATAATTAAATATATTGACCTTTTATTTTATGGCTTCTGGATTTCATTTCTTATATATGAAAACATTCTCACCACAAATTTATTAAAACATTTTTCCATATTTTATTCTAATTTGCTTATATTTATTAATTTTAGTTTTGTAGTCCATTTATCATTTATTTGTTTAAAGTATAAGGAAAGAGTGTAAATGTTTATCTTCTCATATACTTAATTATCCTAATGCCAGTAAATATATTTTTCCTTTGACACACAATCACATTTTTACCAAAACTATATCACATATATAATTGTTTTTTATTTTTCATTGTTCCATTGATCCATTTGTTTATTCCTATATCAATTATATATTATTTCTGTAGACTTAATTAATAGAGCTTATTTGTACGGGTTATATTAGCTAGAATGACATGTTGTTCACTATTTCTTTTATCTCAAAGTTTTCTTGGCTATTATTGCATATTGTTTAATGAATCATGCTTTTCTCTTGTTAGATTATTATTGAGTATTTAATAATTCCTCTCTGCAACATTTATTATAATTGCATAATCTACTTGGCTATTTCTAGTGCATTGAAAAATGCAGCATGGTGTTTAAGTATATAGACTCTGTGGCCAACCTTCCTGAATTCAACATGTTCCTCAGCCACCAAAAATTTGTGTTATGTGGCCACGGTGCACCAAAGTTTCTTCATCTGTAGAATGGGATAACAATAGAAAATATCTCATTAATTTGTTATAAAGAAGATGTTTTAATTTTCTAGAGACTTACAACACACTCTGTACATGTTAAGTACTATACAAACTTCTGCTAGTATTGCCTTTTTATTATGTTGATCACTTATCCTGGTATTTTTTATTGATATACAATTGTATAGTCCAGAAATATAGTTATTTCTTGTTTAAAAAAATCAATGTTTGAACAAAGAATTGCACCAGAGAGACATTGTTGTTTGTTTTTGGACAGTTTTATTCAGCTAGCATTAGAGATCTTTAACTTACCTTTTTGAGATACAAACGTCAATATTCAATGTTTCACACATTTCTGTCATTTTTGCAAATAATACAACAAAAAACTTCCTATGTACCTTTTGAAAATGTACACTTTTTTATGCTTAAAAATTGCCAGTAAAGAACACTTATAACTCAACAATAAAAAGATAAAAAAGCAGTTAAAAAACGGACAAATAATTTTAATTGTCATTTCTCCAAAAAAGATAAATGTCCAACATGCACATGAAAAGGTGATCAATATCATTAGCCATTAGGGAAATGTAAAGCAAAGCCATAATGTGATACCACTTCACACTCACTAGTATAGCCATAAAAGAAGGAAAATAACAAGTGTTGGTGAGGATATGGAGAAACTGGAACTCTCATACACTGTTGTTGGGAATGTAAAATGGTACAGCTGCTGTAGAAATCAGGTTGGTAGTTCCTTAGTAAGTTAAACATAGAATTACCATATAAGCCAGCAATTCTACTCCTATCTATATATACAAAGTAATCGAGAATAACCTTTTCAGACAATAACCTGTATGTGAATGTTCATACCAGCTCTATTCACTATATGCAAAAGGTGAAAATAACCCTCAAATCTATCAATAGATGAATGGATAGACACAATGTGGTATATGCATATAATGGAATATTATTCGGCTAAAAGCAAATGAAGTACAGCTACATGATACAAAATGGATGAAGCTTGAGAACATGCTAAATGAAAGAAGCCAGATGTGAAAGGCCACACATTGTGTGGTTCCATCTGTATGAAGTATTCAGAAGAGGCAAATCCACAGGGACAGAAAGCAAGTTGGTGGTTACCTGGGACTTGAGGGGTGGGATGGTTAGTGGAAATGAGGAGTGAATAAGGGGCATGGAGTTTTGGTTTGGGGGGGTGAAAATTGTTCCGGAACTAGATAATGGTGATGGTTGCCTATGGTGAATATACTTAGAGATATTTTATTTGTAGCCACTTCAAACGGTTATAATGGTACATTTTATGTTATGTGTATTTTACTACAAAAAAGGGCAAGAAAAATTATCTACCTAGTGATAGAATCAGGATATTCTTCTTCTTTTGAGTCAAATATGTATTTATTGAACATAATAAACTTGACTTTTTCAGAAGAATCTTTCTGTAATCGGATAAAATATGCTCTTTGGAGTGAATAACAAATAGCCATTAAGAATGTACATTCATAATGATTTCGTGCCAAACTTGTGAATTATGTGATTAGAATTCTCAGTCTTAAACTCAATGAAATCTCATATGCTCAGACATAATGCTGTATATCAAGTGACAGGTATGGAGTAAGGGTAGATCAGAGACAGGTTTTAGAATTAAGTGGATCCATATTCTACCTTTCCTAACACTAGATGTGGGACCTCAGACAGGGTACAGTAATCTCCTAAGTCTCAGCTTTCTCATTAGTGAAGTGAGAATAATTATCTGTTTCACTGTAGTGTAAGGATTGAATAAGTACATATATGAAACATATTTACCCCTGGACTCAGCGTATAATAAATGTTTACTATAGGAGTAACTCCTGACATAGGTTTTTTTGTACTTTTTCTAATGTAATCCTTTTATAAATTTTGTGGGGTGTTCACTTTCAGTGGGAAGGAAGCTCACTCATCCTGCCTTAGCAGGATTCTAATTGGAAGGGTGTCTTTTCATGTGCGACTAAATTCTCACACAAAGTGGTTATTTTGATTAAATGAAGAGGGCATCAGTTAATGTGGCCGCCTCCCTATTTCCACAGTCCTTGTTTCCCACCTCAGCTCTGCAGAAGAAAGCCATCTAGCATCTGGTAAAACTCTAGTGCTAGCTCAACGTGGATCCCTTTACTAAACTCAAAATGAGTAGGATGTATTATAATGGCAAAGAAAAAGATTATTGTCTATTAGAAGCTTATAAAGAAAGCAGGAAGGAAAGAAGAAAAAAGAGAGGGAGAAAGAGAGGGAGAGAGGGAGCAAGTGAGACAGAAGCTGATCTTGTTTCTTTGAGCAAGCTCGAATTACTGATTTCAAATTGGTCCAAAGACCCAAACTGTGGGGCAGTGTGGGTCACACTAGCTCTGATATTCAGCCAATTGCATAAAAGAAGTTGCCATAAAAACTTAAAGGAAATCATGACTCTTGCAAAGCAAAAGACAAAGGGTGTGCAAAGGACCACAATTCAAGCGGGAAACCCGCCTGATAGTCCCAGCTCAGCACAAGGCTTTCCACATCTCCCTGACATCACTCAGTTGGATGTCAGCTGTACTTAAGGCAGTTTTGCTAAAGGGTGTGAAGAAAACACTTAAGTGCAAAACTTATTCCCTGATCCTCAAGGAGCTTACAACAGCGCTGGAGAGATTAGCTGTGTAACTAACACTCCAGGGCGGTCAATGAAACGTGACAAACGAGTTGGCAGGGTCCTTAACACACAGTTAAGGATCGTTTGGGGCTAGGGGCTTGTCAAGGAAGACTTTAAGAGGTGGGATGTAAGCTAGGCTCTAAGTGGCGCGTAAGGTTTTAGGTGGGCGGGAAGGCGTGGCGATAGGAACTGAAGGCTAGGGCTGGCCGGGCGCTTCGGCGTGGCGCGCACAGCTTTAAGGCCTAACCCCTCGGGCCAAGGCGCGTGCGCAGCCTAACGCTCGCGCGGGCGCGCGGCCCACGGAGAGCTGGCTAGGATCGGCGAGCGCGAGACCCCGCGCGCCAAGGCGGGAAAAGGCTCGCGCATGCGCATCTCGGAGCGTCGGTCTAGCCAGGATGGGGAAGGGGAGGTGGAGTTTCCAAGAGGGAACTTGACCCGTTAGCAGCCGCGGCCATGGCGGCGCGCTCGCCTCCCTCACCGCTCCCTCCGCCCCCAGCGCGACAGTTGGGTCCCAGGTCCCCACGTGTTGGGCGGGGAGCTGTGGTACACGCAGTGCGCAGCGAGGCCTCCTGTCTTGCGAACGCAGTGCGGGCGGGCGTCGTGGACAAAAACGGTATATGCTGGCGGGGCGAAGAAGGTTCAGGGGGCCGGCGAGGGCCAGGGCAGGCAGCTCCGGCGCAGGCTCCCCTCCTCAGCTCGCCCATGGGGTCCAAGCGACTAGAGGGCATCTCGGTAGAGGAGGCGATGGTGGCCCGGACGCAGCTGCTGGAGGAAGAGCTGAGCAGCCTAAAGGAGGAGCTGGCCCTGTGTCAGGTATCGAGGTGGCCTCCGGCTTTTCCCCTACGCGGCGGGCCCGGGGCCGGGGCAGGTCCGGTGGGGAGGCGCGCCGCTCTCCCTCTGCCTTCGGCTGCGTCGCTGCGCGGGTTCGGGACCCACCCATCTCCGTCCGGCGGCGCTCCCTCCCTGCTTCCACACCCATTCCGGCCCGCTGCTCAGTGCTGGGGGGACGTAGCAGCGCCCCGCTCCCCGACCTGGGGCTCCTGCTCCTCCCGGGACAAGCCGGGCAGAGTTCGCCTCGGAGCCCGCGTTTGGTTTTCTTCGCTTGGATACCATCCACCGTGTAGTCGCCCCCCCCGCCCCCCGGAAGCCCAAGTTCTCGGTGGGGACTGTTAGTGGTACTTGGAGAGGAGTGGAGTGCAGTCCACGAGTTGCTACGTTGAACGGGAAAGTTTAAACACTTCCATTAAAATAAAATCCTTCGGTGAAAGAGCCTGTTTTTAATTTTCAAACCCACACTTGTTCTGAAGTCAAGTTAAACTTAAGTTGTAAACACAGACCAGTAATTCTTAAGGAGTCTTGGGGCGGGAACTTTAACACTTAATAATAGATGATGTTTAGTGTTTATTAATCAGCTATACTAATTCTATAGTCTTTGACAGAGAAATTTGATTTTCATGTCATGTTGCCAGTGAAAAGCATTTTCTAAATCAATTATGGGAAATTACTTGCCTCTTATTTGTAGAGTTATTAAAGATGGCTTGACTGAACTCATTTTCAAAGAGATTTGATTTTACTTAAGTTTTACATCCTTACCACCATCTCTTCTCTGATTTTACCAGAACCTGTTGACAGGGTTGGGAGATATAAATGCTGTGGATTCACTCAACAATAGATCTTTGAGTCACTCTGTCTTCAAGATAGAACCAGTTAGGGACTAATGAAAACCAAGGTAACTATGAACAGAGTCATCAGTGTAGATTAGTAAAAATTAATGAAATTCGTTCTCTCTCATAGTTTGTTCCATTGGATTCTTTTGCCCCTTTTGCAGGTCCATGCTGATGGAGTCATGGCTGTAGAGACTTGTTCAAATTGAATATACATGTGCTTAAACAAGTTGGGGAAATAATGTGAGACTGCTTCTTTTTCATTTTTCATTTTCTGTCCTTCACTGGATAAGGAACAAAGTTTGTTCGAACAAATAAGAGACACCAGTGAATGAAAGCATTTCGTCATCTACACACTTCACCTTTGGATAGTTGAAAGATGTTAACCCATGATAAAGGCTCTTGTTACTTTGACAGTTCCTAAGCTAAGATGCTATTTGCCCAAACCTTCTACTCGCTCCCCCTTCCCTCTCTCTATATGCCATAGTTATAGCTGCTTAAGGAGATGAAATACCTTTTACTACTGACTTGATTAAGGAACTCACTCTATTGGAAACAGCCCCATGACCCCCCCCCCCCAAATCCATTCCCTACTCTTCTTTTAAATGTTTAATTTAATGTTTATTTATTTTTGAGAGAGTGAGAGAGTGTGAGTTGGGGAGGGGCAGAGAGAGGGAGCCACAGAATCTGAGGCAGGCTCCAGTTTCTGAGCTGTCAGCTGGGAACCCCATGTGGGGCTCAAAACCACAAACCGCAGGATCATAACCTGAGCAGAAGTCAGAGGTTAACTGAATGAGCCACCCAGGTACCTCCTCATTCCCTCCCTATTCTTTAAAAATGTAGCTTCAAATATGGTGTTGGCCCTTGTGACCTTGGGCATATATGGACTAGGAAGATGATTAAAGTGCTCTAGGCACTGTAGATGACCACATATATAAGAATAGAGATGATGATAATTAGGCTAGAGTAATGGTTCCTGAGGTTTTTGTAATATTGTCCCTGTTAGATGATGATAGGCATTCCAGTAATGTGACATGAGATTGGGAGTATCCCATTCAAAACTGTGGTCAAACCACACCCCTGCTCTTGGGGTACTTGGGAGAAATAATAATTGAATTCTCAGTTGTTTTATAAAAAAAGTGTTTAATTAAAATTCACTTTTACACCTTTTGATTTGTTCTACTTCTTTAGCTAGAAATGACATTACCCAAGAATACATAGTATTAACCCTGTTTTTCAAACCTTTCAGAAATTGCAACCCAAAATAAATTCATTTTCACCTTAACCTAGTAAGTGTATACAACATACACATACCTAGAATTTCAGAAGGAATATTTACCCTAATTGTTCACCATGAACACTGATTTTTATTTTAAGTTACACTTTTTAAAGAAAATACTGCTCAGATCTACTAAATTAATTTGACACACTAATGGGATGTATAGTTTGAGGAAAAAGAATCCTACAAATTAGTTGCTGGTCATAAATAGTAGCTTCATATAAGTCACTTGGTTCTTTTTCCACAGTTAGCTTATAAGAATTCAGTTATATGTAATTGATGGAGAAAAAGAAAGTTTGAATGGTCCATGTAACAGTCCACTCCTTTGGAATTACTCAGAATAAGCATGTAGAAGAAGGCCATCTTAGTTTCAAATGTTTCTCATCTAACTCTATGTGATTCTAATGTTAAAGTTTTTTTCATATGGTTACAGATTAGCAAGCAACATATATACAATGCTTAGCTGAAGAAAACATAATTAACTTCATCGTGGAGAGAAAAGCTGTCCAGTACATTGGATGTACTGAGGATAAGACATTAGCTTCCCAATGTAGCTTTTTCCTAATGAAACTTCAAAGGTGCTTCAATGGACAATTTTAAGTTTGTGATATTTATGCCTTGTCCATTGATTTAGAACCCACCTTTTCCTGTACTCTTAATTCTAATTACATATTTCAAGAATGTGTTCTACTTGTGAGGAGACTGTGTTCTATTTGCAGTTCAGTATATTGCAAGTATGTATATATGTATATAAATGTATATGTATACATATATCAGCACTTGTAGAATACCGGAATAGTAATGTTATGTATGTATAATACACACACACACACACACACACACACACACACATTTGAGTGTGACATATGTATATATATCTCAAAACTTATTTCCTTTTTCAGTAGCATCCAAAAATATTCACTAAACCTAAAAGCCCAATTTCAGGTAAAAAATTATTTAGGGCCTTTAAATGATATATATGTTGATACCTGGCTCGTTCAGTTGGTAAAGCATATGACTCTTGATCTCCAGCTTGTGAGTTCAAGCTCCATGTTGGATGCAATCTTTACTAAAAAAAAAAAATCATAATAAAGAAATAAATGAAATTAATGTTTATTACTGTATCTTTAATGATGAAACTAAGCTTATTGAAATATGATGTTGGAATTAAGAGTATATAACTAGAGAACTCAACCAGTTAATTTTTTGTTAGATTTTTTGTTTTAAAAACTTGTTGAGTCATTCATAAAGAAAACAAATTTTGAGAACTTACTGTATAATTAGAATCCTCACCAGTGTTAGTAGTTGTATTTTAGTATATGAATCTTTTTGTGCAATTATTTTTCATAACAATAATTTATTGAGAGACTACTTTGCACTGTACTTTGTAATTAGAATTATTCCATTGTTTTCCCTGGGTGCAGACAGGCAAATTATTTATTTAAATACAGGAAATAGTTTTCATGTTTATTGAATTCATTCCTCCAGTAGAGGCCAACTGAGGGCCTCTTATGTTGCCAGACACTAAACTAGGTGCTGGGAGAGTATGTACCCAGTGAAAAAGGCAATTTTGAATGTGTGTGTCTGTAAAGTTGATACTTATTTTCATGTCAGCTGATAAATGAAAGTCAAAACCAATCTACTACTAAGATAATTTAGACTCAAATCTCCAGGCATTTGGTCAACTATTTCATAGGCTGAATTTAGTAAACTTTATGAGGAGTAGGATTTTTAAACTTAAATTATTTTTAAACATTTATTTATTTCTTTGAGTAATCTCTACGCCCAATTTGGGGCTAGAACTTACAACCCCAAGATCAAGAGTCACATGTACCTCTGACTGAGCCAGCCAGGTACCCCTAATTTAAATTTTAAATTATTTGATTCTGTGTCAAAGTTATGGAGTAAGAATAAATAATTTACAAGTTTTTAAAGGTTTTAATTTTAATTTTTTTAAATGTCTATTTTGAGAGAGAGAGAGAGAGAGAGAGTGTAGTTGGGGAGGGGCAGAGAGAGGAGAAAGATGATCCGAAGCAGGCTCTGTGCTGACAGTAGAAAGCCCAGTGCCAAGACTCGCACTCATGAACTGCAAAATCATGACCTGAGCTGAAGTCAGATACTTAATGGACTGACCCACCCAGGTGCCCCTATATTTTTAATTTTTTTAGAAGGACATATGTATGTGCCCAAATGATGGGAAACTATAGGAAAATCTAAAGAGGATAGATTGGCAATGATTTCCTGTTTTTTAAAAAAAATTTTATATTTTTACATTTACATATTTTTGAGAGACAGAGACAGACAGAGCACAGGTGGGGGAGGGGCAGAATCTGAAATAGGCTCCAGGCTCTGAGCTGTCAGCACAGAGCCTGATGCAGGCCTTGAACTCACAAACCGTGAGATCATGACCTGAGCCAAAGTCAGACGCTTAACCGACTGAGCCACCCAGGCGCCCCAATAGTTTCCTGTTTTAATAATGTCTGGTATAGTTTGAAAATTAGTTTTCTGTTTTTAGAGCAGAGCTTGCTTTATTCTTACATATGAAAGAGGGTCTCTTTAGTAATTTAAGGTATAACTCATATGGAAGATTATATAGGTAATGGAAAAACTTGGGGCACCTGAGTGGCTCATTTGGTTAATTGTCTGACTCTTGATTTCAGCTCAGGTTATGATCTCATGGTTTGTGAGATGGGGCCGAAATCATGCTCTGTGCTGACAGTGTGGAGCCTATTTGGGATTCCCTCTCTCTTTCTCTCTCTCTCTCTCTCTCTCTCTCTCTCCCCCCTCCCTTGCTTGCTCTCTCTCAAAATAAGTAAATAAACATTTAGATAAATAAAAAATTACTGAAAAATTCACAGACCTAATATGGTAGCCTCACAATCGATTCATAGCATTTTATTACTTATAAAGAACTGGCTTTTTTTTCAAATCAAATATCACTTATAGATTTGTTTTTAGGTAACAAAGGGAATCTGAATACTGTTGCTGACCATAAGTTATAAAAAATTATAAGTTTATAAATTTGGAAGTTAGAAAAAAGAAAGGAGAATTTGTTGTTACTTTCTCTTTGGCATGGATTGAAGAGATGTGAAACAACCACTAACCAACGACAATGGGAAAAAGGGAAAAGAGAAAAAAATGTATAAAATAAGATGTAAAAATTTTTTTTCATCAGATATTTTTTGATTTCTTGCTATATCTCTTCAGCTGTGCTAGAGATAAATCCTTTGTTGTTAAGTCATACTTATTTAAGTGGAAATATCTAATTTTATAAATGTTGAAAATCTATGCTTTTACAGTTTTGCTTAATATTAACCTTTCTTGCTTAATATTTTAGTTAGAAAAGTTGACATGAAAATACATGTAATTCTTGCCTATTTGTTTTGAAGTGAGCTGTAAGATACATGTATATCGGTAATATTGGTTTTAAGGGATTTTGTAATTTCCTTAACATACCTTTAAAATAGAGATATTAGGGTGCCTGGGTTGCTTCAGTTGGTTTAGTGTCTGACTTCTGCTCAGATCAGGATCTCATGGTTCCTAAGTTTAAGCCCTGTGTCAGGCTCTGTTTTGACAACTTGGAGTTGGAGCCTGCTTCAGATTCTGTGTCTCCTTCTCTTCCTGCCCCTCACTTGTGCTCTGTTTTCTCTGTCTCAAAAATAAATAAACATTAAAAAAGTAAATAAATGAAAATAGAGATATTAGAGCACATTATGTGCATAGGTTATTTTTTCTTATCCTCACACCTTCCAGGCAGGTTACAACATGTGATTTATATACTAACATTTCTTGTGTTTAGCTCAGATCATTTCTTTCTTCCCTTCCGCCTCCCTCCCTCTCTCCCATCCTTCCTTTCTTCCTTCCTTTAAATGTATTTATTTTGAGAGAGAGAGAGAGAGAGAGAGAGAGAGAGAGAGAGAGAGAGAGAATGGGGGATGGGTGGAGAGAGCCACAGAAAGAATCCCTCGCAGGCTCTGCGCTATCAGTGTGGAGCCCACACAGGGCTCCATTTTAAGAACCTCACGTTTGTAAGAACTCATGACCTGAGCTGAAATCAAGAGTCAGGTGCTTAACCAACTGAGTTAATTAGGTGCCCCAATTTGACTCATTTTAATATTCCAAATTCTAAATTCTTGCTTCTAAAGGGATAAAGTAAAGCATGATATATATAGGACTGTTTAGATAAGGTAGTATTCTCTTAGACTGTCAAAAGTCCTTTAAAAACAAATAAGTAGGTAAAAACTTTGAGCATTAAGAAATGAAAACAAAAATTTTATAAGAAAGTATAGGTAGATACTTTTTTTAAAAAAAATTTTAGAGAGAGTGCACCTGTGCATGTGCAGACAGGGAGAGGGACAGGGAGAGAGACAATCTCAGGCAGGCTCCATGCACAGCACAGAGCCTCATGTGGGGCTTGATCCCATGACCCTGGGACCATGACCCAAGCCAAATTCAAGAGTCAGATGCTCAACAGAGCCACCCAGGCATTCCATAAGTAGATATATTTCTAATCTCTGAGTAGAGAAGGCTGATTAGGAAAATTGGTACATAAAATTGATAAGCTATAATGAAAAAGATGGATACATTTGAATAGATGAAACTAATAACACCCTTTTTAAAAATGCTTCCTCATAAATATATGACAACATACTAGGAAAAAAATTACTTGTAACGCATTTATTAGACATAAATCTAATTTTAAGGTTTCCAACAATAGTTCTTATATTCTGTTGGCAGAACTTAGTCATATATCCCATAGGTAAGAGGGGCCTTTTACTTCTTTTAATTGGGCAGCAAAGAACCAAATGATTTCTGTTACTAACAGAAAGGAGAGAATGGATGCAGGACACAAATGACCTAGACACAAATAAAAATATCTGCCACACAAGTAAACCCAACCAACCAACCAAATATAGTATTATAAAATGAAATGTGAAAAAAACTAATTAGGGCAAAGGGTTATCAGAGATTTATGGGTTTGGGTGGCTATAAATATAGTAGTCAGGGAAGATTTCTCTTGAGATGATATTTAAGCAAAGACCTGAATGAAGTGAGGAAATAATGTACATGAAAATCTGATGGATGGCAAAGGCCCCGATACCAGTAGAGCCAGAAGACTAGTGTGAATAATGAATGAGCAGAGTGATAGATGAGGTTGAAGAGGTGTGTATGAGGCCAGATAATGTGGGGTCTTAGAGCCTTGATACAAAGTTTGGATTATTTTCCTAATCTGATGGGAAAGCATTGGAGGACTTTTGAGCTGTAAGGAGGCTAGAGGACCATCATGGATGGCTAGGCAAGAGAAGGGGTCAACCTGGACTAGGAGGATGGTGGTGGAGGTGGTGAGAAGTGGTTAGAATGGGATATATTTTGTAGGTAATAGGATTTCCTGATGGTTTGGATAGGAAATATGAGGAAAAGAGAGCAACCAGAATTGACTTGTAGATGTCAGGCCTTTGAAGAAATGACTAGATGGTGGTGTCATTTTCTGAGATGCATAGGAGTAGGTTTGTGAAAGAGTAGAAAGTCAAAAAGTTTATTTTGGATAAGTTAAATTTGAGATACCTATTAGGTATTCAAGTGGAATTATTGAGTAGGCAGTTAGAAATTGGAGTCTGTACCTAGGGGTAGAGGAAATGGCTAGGGCAGGAAAATGTGAAAGTCCTCAGTGTCAGATTGATAAATAAAACCATGGGACTATGAGGTCCTCTAGAGCAGTGGTTCTTATTTAACCCTGAATGCAGATCACCTGAGGAACTTTTAAAAAATACTGGTGCTTGAACCTTACCTGAAACCAATGAAATCAGAATCTCTAGGTCATCACTATTTTTAAAAACTTCCCCCAAAGCGATTCCCAACTCTCAACCATAGTTGATAACAATTGACCTAGGCATTAAGGACTAAAACTGCTCATTGGCTATGGGATTTGGCTACATAGGGGACCTTAAAGAAAGGAATTAACATCACAGTGGGGAATTTAAACTGACTGGAGGAAGTAATACAGTGAATGAGGTGAGGAAGTGGAGATTGTGTTTGTAGGCAACTCTTCCAAGGAATTTTGCTGAAACATGGAGCTGTAAATAGAGAGCAATTCCTTTTAGAGCAAAGTAACTGATATTTAGCATTCCAGCATTCATACCCTGAAGTGTGGGTGGTAGAAATAGTCAAAGTGAAGGTGGGTTACCAGTGTAAGAATTTTTTAAAATAATGCTTTCCTGTTAATACTTTTCAAGAGCCTATTTTATAATTACAGAAATAGGGATCAAGAAATTGTTTTCATTTTAAAATTTAATGTAGTGTCTTTGATACAGCTACAAAGCAATGCATTAAAAATGTCTTTTGTTTCTTTAAGGCTGATAAAGAATTTGTATGGTCTTTGTGGAAACGTCTCCAGGTGACAAACCCAGATCTCACACAAGCAGTCAGTTTGGTTGTGGAAAGGTGAGCTCCCAAGTTATTTTTTCATGAGTATTTGATTTGTTGAATTTGTTTTGCTTTATTATTTAAAACTTTGCATTAAGCCCCTAGAGAGATTTTATTTCCAAATGAATGTGAAGCATGATATTAATAATTATTGGACTTATTTCGAGGGGTGCCAGTTACTAAATATAAATAGGCCATATCTCCTGCTTATATTCCGATGTATTTGGGAGGTTTGCAGGTAAGAGATTAAAGTATGATGTGTGTGTATGTGTGTGTCTTTTTATATGTGTGTTGAGCTTTAAAAATTGGAGAAGTACCTGTTATTTGGCTTTTTACTTTGAAACTGCCTCTTTTGACAACTTTCTAGACATGATCCTTTCTAGACATGGCTCAGTTTTCCCCTGAGGTAATTGCAGTGTGTACCTGAAAGTTTGGAATGACCTTGCCAGAACTGAGGGATTTCACTTAGCACTCTGTATTACCCTGTAGGATTCCCATTGATTTAGCTATGTATTGTTGGACCTCTCCTTGGACATTGGAAATAGTGGAGTGATGCTGGGTACTCCTTACTAAGCATTTGATGTACAGTAGTCCCGTGATGCATAGCAATTAAAACACTTGGTTTCCTATTAAATGGATTTCAGTACATTTCCCAAATGAGAAGCTAAGGATATGGATAGATGCTTTTTCCTTTTTCTTTATTGGAATCATGATTATACAAGCTGAATATAATTTTTTGATAACTTGACCTTTGGTATGTCTGGCCCTAGGATCATTCCAGTGTTGTCTGGAATTTGACTTTCAAAAATCTGTGCTAGAGACCTATGTATAGTTTTACCATCCTCAGTTACTGTGAGCTCTTAAAGTAGTATATGATATTCACTTTCTCTTCATGTTACTGACGTGTCTCATTCATCAATCAGTTTTTTCCTTTCAATGATCTAAGAATTAGGGCTTTTGTTGAAGTGCCCTTATTAGTTCCTTGAGATGAAATTTGATCACTCTCAGTCGCATTTTGTTTTCTAGCCAAATAAGCATCCTAGAAGAAACATTCTTGGGATTTCAGTAGTCATTTCTGTGATTTTTTCATTATGCTCCTCTCATTTTATTTGCATATTCCAACTTTCTGATTTGTCATTTTTTTTAACTCGCTAAAACTATCTTTAATTTTCACTTTCCTCTTGGTTGAGAGAGAAACAAATATTAAAATATTGTTATCTTTCTCATCCTTTGAGATTTCTACTTTTCAGTATACATAATACACATATAAAAGTATACATACTTTATAAATAACTGTACATATATTTTGTGAGTATCAGCCCTATGCTGATAAGATATATAGTGGAAAATTTTGGAGATTATGACTTTACAGCCATGATTCTCAATATTTTAGTGTGTGTAAGCTATACCTAGTGAATTTATTAAAATGCAGATCTCTAGGACTTTCCCCAGATCTACTGAAACTTAGGGATGAGGTCCAGAAGTCTTAACATTTTTTTTAAGTTTATTTATTTACCTTGAGAGAGATGGAGACAGCATGAGCAGGGGAGAAGCAGAGAGATGGGGAGAGAAAGAGAATCCCAAGCAGGCTCTGCACCGTCAGTACAGAGACCAACACAGGGCTCGAACTTGAAATTGTGAGATCATGACCTAAACTGAAACTGAGAGTTGGATGCTTAACCAACTGAGCCTGCCAGGTTCCTCTAGAAGTCTTTTACAAACAGCTTTACAGATAATTCTGACGTTGTAGTCCATAGGTCATACTACGAGATACTTTGGAATTTGAGTTCACTTTTGAAACTGGAAACCTGTAAGTGGCATTTATAACTTTATAATAATGTTAACATTTATTTCCTAGAGAACTATGTAGTATATTTTAACCTGTGAAAAAGGAAGAATGTTATACCATTGAATATTTTTAAAAAAAGAATATTCTCAATATCAAAGTCAAAAACACTGTCTTTGTATATTCCCTTAGTTACCCAAATAGTTACATTTAAGTCTGTCTAATATCTGTGCCTTGATCTTCCTAGACAACATTTTTCCCCTTGGAATTTCTAATTGCACTTCTTTTCTGCTTTTTCTTATAATAAAGAATGTCTGTATTTGTATATTAGCCTAAGACATTCTTCCTTGAGCCTGTTGGCTTATGGTGTGAATTTGAACTAGTTGCTTTCTAAACCTACTCATAGCTATCAGTAGTTCCACAGTTCCTGGGATCCCATATCTTTCTTTTTCTTCTTGTTGGGTTATATTTTCAAAATTATTTATCAGAAAGGATGCACAAGTGTTTCACTTTCTGATTCCTTACATGCTTGAAAATGTCTTTCTTTTGTTCTTATGCTTGATTGATAGTTCAGCTGACCATGTAATTTTATGTCCACATAGTTTCCTTCAGATTTTTGAAAGTTTAGCTCTTTTATATTTTAGCATGTACAGGTGCTACCAAATGTATGTGTGATCCCGTTAGGTATGATTCTTTTTTCTAGGTAGCTTGCTTAAATTAAACTTTTAAGATTGCCTCTTTATATATAACATTGTAAAATTTCAATATCATCTATTAATTCGGGTTTTTAAAAAATCCAACCTTCTCAGCCTTTGGTGGGCCCTTTCAAACTTAAGATTTTCTTTTGATTAAGGAAAGTAGTCTAGCCATTTGCTGTAGGCAAATGCTGCAAGTGAGTGAGAAACTCAGCTTTTTGATAAATGGTTCCTTTATTATAGTCTTCTTGACTCCTGCGGGATTCTGTTATGTGTATTTTCTAATTGGGTACTTAGAACCTCTTTGGGCATCTTCATGAAAAAGCAGCTTCTTCTCACTGTCGGCATTATTTAGATTTTGATTTTGATTTTTCTTCTCTGGGTTTGTGAGCACATCCTCTATCTTTCAAATGTTTCTCACATTTATGGTCAATTTTGGCCCCTTTTCTTATTTTCCATGCTGTTAGGTATTTATTTAAGGCAGTGTGATCTGTGGAAGTCTATATCATCTTCCTCAAGTTAATCATCTTTAAGAGGAAGTACAGTATCATTTTTACTGGTTACAATATATTCTATTATTTTGATACAACATATTTATATTTACCCAGTATCTTGTTTTGGTACATTAAGATTTTATTTTTTAAAAAGCTATATGATCATGCTGTGATGAATGGCCTTCTGGATAAATCTTTGCCTGCCTTGTTAGTGTCAAGTAGTGCTGCTACTGTACTAGTGGATGCAGGCTGGGATTGCTAACCATACTGAAATGAATAGGTTAATTCAGCTCGATTAGAGAATTATCCTGCTCCAAATGTTAGTACCAAAATGCCTATCTGTAATTGTTTTTTTTTTTTTTTTGCTTTTTGACACTTTATTATAATTTCCTGGTAAATTTTTTGGTGGGATATCTGGATATAGGGATACCTTGGAGATGTTGTGGGTTTGGTTCCAGACCATCACAATAAAATGAATGTTGCAATAAACAAGTCAAATGAAGTTTTTGGTTTTTCAGTGCTTATAAAAGTTATGTTTACATTATACTATAGTATGTCAGTGTGCAATAGCATTATGTCTAAAAAATAATGTACATATCTTAATTTAAAATACTTTATTGGTTCAAAAACCACTTTATTCTTAAAAAATGCTAACCATCATCTGAGCTTTCATTGAATTATAATCTTTTTGCTCATGTAAACTCTTTGGTGTTGATGGCTGCTGACTGATCAGAGTGGTAGTTGCTGAATGAAGGTTGTGGTGGCAATTTCTTAAAATAAGACAACAATAAAGTTTGCCACATCAATTGACTCGTTTTTTCTAAAAGATTTCTCTGTAGCATGCAATGCCATTTGATATCGTTTTACTCACAGAATTTCTTTCAGAATTGGAGTCAATCCTTTCAACCTCTGCTGCTGCTTTGTAAACTAAGTTTACGAAACATTTTAAATCCTTTGTTGTCATTTCAACAATCTTATGGCATCTTTACCAGGAACCACTCAAGAAAGTACTTTCTTTATTCATCCATTAGAAGCAACTTCTTATCTGTTAAAGTATTATTATGAGATTACAGCAGTTCAATCATATCTTCCAACTCCACTTCTAATTCTAGTTCTGTTGTTATTTCCACCACACCTGCATTACTTCTTCCATAAAAGTCTTGAATCCCTCAAAGTCATCTGTGAGGGTTGGAATCAGCTTCCTCCAAACTCCTGGTAATGTTGATATTCTGACCTCTTTCCATGAATTATGACTATTCCTAATGGCATGTGGAACGGTGAATCCTTTCCAGAAGCTTTTCAATTGATTTTGTCCAGATCCATCAGAAGAACTATGTTCAATGGCAGCTGAAAGTTGAAATGAGTCCTTGACGTGTGGGCTGCAGAATGGATGTTGTGTTAGCAGGCATGAAAATGTATGTCTCCATCAGAGCTCTTGGGTAGCCAGGTGGATTGTCATTGAGCTGTACTATTTTGAAAGGAATCTTTTTCTGAGCAGTTCTCAAAAGTGGGCTTAAAATATTTAGTAAACCATGTTGTAAATAGATGTATTGTTATCTAACTTTGTTCTTCCATTTATAGAACATAGACAAGTAGACAGTGTAATTATCAACGGCCATAGGGTTTTCATAATGGTAGATGAGCACTGGCTTCAACTTAAAAGTGACCAGATGCAATAGCCTCTGACAAGAGAGACAGCCTATTCTTTGAAGTTTTGAGGCCAGGCATTGACTTTACTTTGGCTATGAAAGTCCTAGATGGCATCATCATCTAAGAAAAGGCTGTTCTAGCTGTATTGAAGATTCATTTAACGTAGACACCTTTATTAATTCTCTTAGCTCAGTCTTCTGGATAACTTGCTGCAGCTTGTACATCACCTTGTACTTTTGGGTCATAGAGATGGTTTCTTTTCTTCAACCTCATGAACCAACCTCTGCTAGCTTCAAATTTTTCTTCTGCAGCTTCTTTACCTCTCTCAGCTTGCAAAGAATTGATCTCTAGAGAGTTGAGGCCTTCCTCAGGATTAGGCTCTGGCATGAGGAAATGTTGTTACTGGCTTGATTTTCTCTCTAGACCACTAAAACTTTCTCCATATCAGCAGCAAGGCTGTTTAGTGTTCTTATCATTTGTGTGTTCACTGGAGTAGAAATTTTAATTCCCTTCAAGAACTTTTCTTTTGCATTTACAACTTAGTTAACTTTTGGTGTAAGAGGCCTAGCTTTTGGCCTGTCTCAGCTTTCAACTTGCTTTTTTCACTAAGCTTAATTGTTTCTAGCTTTTGATTTTCAGTGAGAGATGTGTAACCTTCCTTTCACACGGACACTAGAGGCATCTGTAGGGTTATTAATTGGCCTAATTTCAATATTGCTGTGTCTTAGGGAATAGGAAGGCCTAAGGAGAGGGAAAGAGATAGGGGAATGGCTGGTCAGGGGAACAGTCAGAGCACACACAACATTTATCAATTAAGTTTGCTATCTTATATGCATGTGGTCCGTGATGCCCCAAAACAATTATAATAGTTTGAAATTTTGCAAGAATTGCCAAAATGTGACACAGAGATGTGAAGTGAGCAAGTGCTGTTGGAAAAATGGTGCCAATAGACTTGCTTGACATAGGATTGCTACAAACCTTCCATTTGTGAAAAACTGTATCTGCAGAGCACAGTATACCACAGCACAGTAAAATGACGTATATCTACATATTTGTGTGTGTGTTTTTTATTTTATTATGAGATGTTTGAATTAGATGCAAAGGTAGAGGTAATATATTAATGAGTGGTCATATTTACTCACCATCCAGTGAGGATTATCAACACTTGGTCAGTATTATTTTATCAGTAAATTTCTGCTTCCTTCTGCTTCTCTGCTCCCTCTACCACTAATGGATTACTTTGAAGCAAATCCCAGACATCATGTTATTTTATCCACAATAACATAAGTGTTGATGGTTAGTTCTTGTTACTCACAGCAGTTATGTTCAACAAAGTCTTTGCAAACATGGACCACTGCTTCTGGGGAAATAAAGGCTTAGGTTCCTGTGAATCTTTGGTCACAACTTTTTGTCAACTGGTCAACATATAACATTGTTTTATGTATGTTCTCTTTAAAGACATCTCATTTAATATGTATTATTTACTTGTTACCATTGGACTCATGATAGTCTATAACCCATGCCTAAATTAGATTTAGATCTAATAAAGATTGTCTAATACGTTCTTTACTTCATAAGGCATATCACAATTTTCTTGCATTTAGGAACACTAAACACTGTGCTTGATGATCATTTTTAACAATGAAATCATCAACAAAAAGTGCAAAATTGTGAAAAAGTGGCATTAAAGTAAGAATAACACTTGCTTTTGGTATGAGAACTGAAAAAGTTCTCCTTATTTAACCTCAGCTGGGAACATTAGTTTGGCTGACTTACATTTTTTCCTGCCTTGGGCATGTTTGCAAATGACTGAAAAATGCCATGAGTATTGACTGTAAGCTTACAAATGAATTTTAGCAAATAGGTAAATTCACAAATTCTGAGTCCATGGAATCTTTATCCTAGTTAGAATTCTGTAGTTAATAAATACAATAAAAACACAATAAAATATCCATTCAGTTTGCAGATTTCTGGAATAGTCTCATACTACTTTAAAAAGTTGGTTTGTTCCTGCAGTGCCTGGGTGGCTCTGTTGGTTGAATGTTCGACTCTTGATTTTGGCTTGGGTTGTGATGTCATGGTTCATTAGATTGAGTCCTGCATTGGGCTATGTGCTGATAGTGTGGAGCCTGCTTGTGATTCTCTCTTCCTCTCCCTCTGCCCTTCCCAACCTCAAAATAAAGAAATAAACTTAATAAAAATAAAAAGATATTGAATAAATGATCTATTTTGTGATAAATAAATAAAAATAAAAAGTTTGTTCCTATGAGGGTCCAAACATAGTCTACCCACTGACTACATAGATTCCATGTCCTTCTCTTATGTATTTCTCTTCATAACATTAAAAAAATAAATAAGTTGGTTTATCCTGTAGAGTTTCTCACATTTTGGGTTTTTTCTTATAGTAATATACTGTACCCTATAGATATCATAAACTTGTAATTACACCGAGTCTTATTCAGATTCAGGTCCGATTTTCTTAGGTATTATTATATAATTCTTATTATGTCATATAAGAAGACACATAGTATCTTATCCAGATCCTTTTGTGATAACTCTGATTGAGCATTATGTCTCTTTAGTCTAGAACAGCCTCTATCCTTTCTGTTTAATAACATCATGAACATGGTTATTAGTTGTCTTTTAGAAGGTCTTATAGTCTGGATTCACTTGATTACTTCTTTGTGTTGTCATTTTAACTTTTCCTCTTTAATTATTATAAACTGAAAGGTAAATCCAAAGCTTGATTATATTCAGGTTCAACTTTCTTGGCACAAATATTTTTATGTACTTCATAGCATATCTCAAATGAAAACGCATATTATCTGATTGTGCCACTTTCAGTAACGATAATGTCAATGCATTAAGGTAAATCACAGTCTGACTCCTCCATTATAAAGTTGCATTTTTACCTTAGGGCCAAAAAGTAATCTAGAAAGTAAATGTAATAACGTATTGGCGCCCTAAAAGTATTCACTTCTCTTATTGACATTTCACCTAATTTGAGTGTACATTGATGATCTGAATTTATTATTTCATTAAGGGTTAAAAATTGTGATTTTATAGTTCTGTTAGTTCTTCTCTATTTATTAATGTTTATTTATTTTTGAGAGAGAGAGAGAGAGAGAGAGACAGAGTGTGAGTGAGGGAGAGGCAGAGAGAGAGGGAGACACAGAATCTGAAGCAGGCTTCAGACTCTGAGCTGTCAGCACAGAGCCTGACCTGGGGGTCGAGCCCACAAACTGCGAGATTATGACCCGAGCTTATGCCAGATGCTTAACTGACTGAATCACCCAGGTGCCCCAGTTCTCTGTTTTTTAACTGGAATTTTTTTAACTCTTTTGTAACTTTTTAATATATCATTTTGAGTAGGTAGTATGGGCATATGATTATATGTTCAACATTAAAAATTTTTTAAAGTTTATTTATTTTGAGAGATAGAGAAAGTGTGCAAGCAGGGGAGAGACAGAGACAGAGGGAGAGGAATGACTAAAAGCATGCTGTCAGCGCAGAGCCCAATGTAGAGCTTGAACTCACAAACCATGAGATCGTGATCTGAACTGAAACCAAGAGTCGGACACTTAACCAACTGAGCCACCCAAGAGGCTCAACATTTTAAAAGTATTAAAGAATGTACAATGAGGAGTCTTCCTCTCACTCCTGTCTCCAGCTGTTCCATTCCATTTCTTACAGACAGTGGTCATAGTGCATTTATGCTTTTGATCCATTTTAAGTTTTGTAAGTGGTGTAACTTAAGGATTCAACTTAATTCTTTTGCATGTGGATATCCAGTTGCACCTGTTGAAAGGACTATTTTTCCGCCATTGGATGGTTTTTGCACTTGTTAAAAAATAGGGTGACCATAGATGCATGAGCTATTTCTGAATTCTCAGTGCTATTCCCTTGATCTATATGTCTATTCTTGTCCCACTGTTACACTGTCCTGATGACTGTTGTTTTGTAGTAAGTTTGAAATCAGTTAAGTGGAGTCTTGCTACTTTGTTGTTTGTTTTCAAGATTGTCTTGGCTATTCTGGGTCCCTCATAATTCCAAATTAATTTTGGTATCAGTTTAGCAATTTCTACAAAGAAGTGATCTAGGATTTTAATAGGGGATTGTATTGAATCTATAGATCAGATTGGAGGATATTGTCATCCTCACAATGTTAAGTTTTCTTTGCCATGAGCATGGGACATTTTTCCAGTCATTTAGGTCTTTTAAAATTTCTTTCAACAATGCTTTATAATGCTCAGAATTAATGATTTTTACTTTTTTGGATAAATTTATTTCTAAGTATTTTATTTATGATTCTATTATAGATGGAATTGTTTTCATAATGTTATTTTCAGATTAGTTAGTGTAACTGTAGATTACAATTGGTATTTGTATATTGATCTCATAATCTGCAAGTAAGTGTGTTGAACTCATTTATTCTCTCTCTTTTTTTTTTAGTGGATTCTTTTTTTTTTTTTAATTTGAGAGAGAGAGAGACAGACAGACAGACAGAGCACAAGTAGGGAAGGGGCAGAGAGAAAGGGAGACAGAGAATCCAAAGCAGGCTCCAGGCTCTGAGCTGTCACCACAGAGCCTGATGCAGCACTCGAACTCACTAATGGTGAGATCATGACCTGAACCAAAGTCGGACACTTAACCAACTGAACCACTCAGGTGCCCCTAGTAGATTCTTTAGGATTTTCTACAAGGTCTCATCATTGGCAAAGACAGATAGTTTTGCTTCTTTTTTCCAACCTTGATACCTTTTATTTCTTTCCCTTGGCTGCTTGCCCTAACTAGAACTCCAGTACATTGAACAAAAGAGGCTAGAGCCAATGGCCTTGTCTTAGATTTGTGTTTTGTTTTTTGTTTTTTTAGCTTTGTCTTATTCTTGATCACCAGGAGAAAGCAACCAGCCCTTCACTATTAAGTATAATGTTGTCTGTGGGGTTTTCATAGATGTCCTTTAGCAGTTTTAGAAAGTTCCTTTCTGTTCCTAGTTTGCTTTTATTATAAAAGGTTGTTGGGTTTTTTCAAATGTATTTTCTATATATATTGAGATGATTGTGTGACTTTTGTTTCCCATTCTATTGGAACAGTATATTACATTAACTGATTTTCAGATGTTAAACCAACTTTATACTACTAGGATAAATTCCATTTGGTTATGATATATAATTCTTTTGATATGTTATTGGATTTGGTTTGTTAGTATTTTGTTGAAGATTTTTGTGTCTTTATTCATAAGAGGTATTAGTCTATAGTTATTGTAAGATTTAATAGATGGAGGCAGAGATGGGAGGAAAAAGAGACCACATTATGGAGCCAAGAAGGCCTTTATTGGAGTCTGCAATTCCCGGGCGAGGTTCCGTGACTCTGGAGTGGGGAGTCATGGAAGTCACGCCTGGTACGGGAGAGCAAGGTGTTTTATGGGTGCAGGAGTTCCGGGTTTGAGTTCAGGTGGGCCGATAGCCAAGTAGGGGCATCTTTGGACAGTGGCAGGATTCAATTGGCTGTCCACTTTGGTGGGGAGGGGGATGCTGGAATTCCATAGTGAGGCATTCCAGTTTGAGACAGTCCAGATTGAGAGTGGGGGTCGTCAGTCCTGGTGGTGCCTCGATCTGTTATCTGACCTGCAATAAAATGGCCGCTGGTGCTTTTCAAATGGCGTGGGTCATCCCAGGTTTGTAGGTGGGGGTTGTCAGTGCTCACAGCTCTCCACAGCAATGTGGCCACTCAGTTGCCTTCCCATGGCAACTCTTACAGTTATGTTTTGTTTTATTGTGATGTCTTTGCTTTTTGTATCAGGGTAATATAGGCCTTATAAAATGAGTTGGGATGTGTTTCCTTTTCTTTTGTTTTATTGAAGGAGTTGTTTAAGTACTAGAATTAGTTGTTTTTTAAATGTTTGTTAGAATTCAATAGTAAACTGTTCCAGTCCTGGGCTTTGGGGTGAATTTTTTTTATTGCTAATTGAATAGGTGGGTTTAGGTTTTCTACTTTTTTCTTGAGTCAGTTTTGGATATTTGTGTCTTTCTGGGAATTTGTCTATTTTTTCTAGGTTATTTAATTGGCTGGCATACAACTTTTCATAGTATCCTTTAGAATCCTTTTTGTTTTTATTAGGTTGGTAGTAATATACTCTTTTTTATTTCTGATTCTGATAATTTGAGAATTCTTCCTTACAGGTAAAGACTTGTCAGTTTTATTGTTTTCTTTTTTAAAGAAACATCCTGTTTTCACTAATTTTCTTCTGTTTCATTAGTGTCTTCTCCAATTTTTATTATTCCTCCTTTTTGCTTGCTTTAGATTTGGTTGGCTCTTATTTTTTTCACTAATTGTGGAACATTAGGTTAGTGGCTTCAGACCTTTCTTCTTCCTTAATATAGATATATGGAGCTATAAATTTTCCTCTATTCACTGCTTTAGCTATATCTCATGTTCCAAGATTTTGTGTTTTTCACTCATCTCAGAGTATTTTCTCATTTCTCTTTTGATTTCCTCTTTGACCCATTGTTTATTTATGAGTGTGTTAATTTCCTCATACTTGTGAGTTTCCCAATCCTTTCCCTTTTGATTTCCATAAATGGTTACCTTTCTTATTGAATTTTTGTAGATTTTGTTGAAAAGATATTTATTTAGCTGTTTGCCCTCAGGGCCATTATAGAAGTTGTCAGTGATTGTTTTAAAGTAATGTTCACCAATTTCACTGGGGAATGGGTCAGTAGAGCTCCTCCTCATTGTCATGACAGATATCAATCCTTCTGTGTTATTATAAGCTGCTAAATTTGGGGGAGGATTTGTTAAATAGCAATAGACATACACTAGGTCAAAACATATTTACAACTGTAATTGTGATAGGTGTTACCAAATTTTGCCAACTTATATTTATACTAGCAGTGTAAGAAAATGCCTGTTTTCCCCACATCCTGGCTGTGACATTGTTTTCAAACTTTTGGATATTTCATTATCTGAATGGTATAAAATGATATCCTTAAGTATTTTTAACTTGCAGTTTTCTTACTATGCATGAATGAAGTCTCAGAGCCATTTTATATATTTTTATGTGGACTTTTTCTTTTATATATCTCCCTATATCCATTTCATATGGCATTTCTAACTCATGTCTGTAATGCTCTTCAAATTCAGTATATTTCTAAAACTTAATGACTTCTGTGAGTTTTTTACTGTTTAACTATTTTACTACCACAAGCATGCCATTTTCTTCCTTTTCTCTAAATTTTACATCTTGAAGTTAATCAAGATGCTGTTTGGTCTCTTTTTGAACAGAAAATCAATTCAGAGTTCAGTCATTTTCTCTTCTAAGATCCAGTAATTCCTCTTTTCCTTAATTTCCAATCCCTCTGTCTAAGCTCTTGGTATCTTAGCTCTGAACATCTTATTGATTTCTTTTTCAAACATCAGTTCTGTTTTATATCATCACTTTGAAATAAAGCAATATATACAGCACCCAAAAAACCAGTTTATAGAATTTAAGTTAAGGTAACTAATGAAAATTCTAGGATCTTTTTAAAGTGTGTGTGTGTGTGTGTGTGTGTGTGTGTGTGTGTGTTTTAAAGATTTATCTCTAAGTAATTTTTACATTCAATGATAGGCTCAAACTCACAACCCTGAGATCAGGACTCATGTGCTCTACTGAATGAGCCAGCCAGGTGCTCCTAGGACCCTTTAAATGTTTCTAGCAGAACCTTATTACCTTTAGGTCTAGATGTCTAGAGGATACCAGACTTGCAAGGAAACCGGACCTTGAGATTCAAAAATGTATAGCCATCACTGAAGCAGATTATTTCCACTACATTTACTCATTCAAAAAATACCAATTGAGTGTCATCTGAGTGTCAGACCCTGTGCTACAAGATAGCAAAAGATAGCTCTGTCTTAGCTATTCAAGAATACTGTCTGGGCAGAAAAAACGTTTGTACTGACAGTTATAATAGAGTTTGCGGAGTACTATGATGAGTATATTTCACATTAATACAATTCTTTCCTTGGTTTCTGGAAAAAGATGTAAAAACAGTTTTTACTAATTCTAAGTAGAAGTTTGTTATTGAAAATAAAATTTTGATTTCCACAATGGAATAATATGAAATAGAAAACATTTGTATACATTATATTTTCCTTATAATTTTGTAGAAAATATTTTATATGGCTTATAGATATTTGAGTTCATCTTTTATTTTATGAATTTATTATGAACTACTGCCAGAAGCACATTTTGGTTTATCACTTGTTGTTTATTAGCCTTACAAATCCAATTGCCTTGCTATTATATATAAATTCTCATTTTAGTATATTATCAGTGTCATAAGATACTACCACTGTATTTTATCTTTGAATGCATAGGATAACATTACTTCAGTAGGTGGGATGATAAATGTTTAAGAAACAGTAATGTGGAGTTTAGTAGAATATCAGTACATAAGAAACTATGGGACCTTGAATTGCTCAGCTTTTCTGTGAATAACTAAAAATGTGTTATAACCAAAGTCCATTACCTTTGCCTTAGACACAAACTTACCCTGACTTTAAATTTTATAATACATTATTTTGTCTAGAACATTATTTTGAGGTTGGAATAGAACAATAGAAACTGCTATTATTTTGCTGACTAAAATCAGGTAAATAATTTTATGAACTCATCTAACAGTATACACAGCCCTGTACTTTGTGTAGCTCTGCTTTAAGGTACTGTAGTTTGTAATTCATGTACAATGACAAAGAACCCCAGGAATTGACTTACTGCATTTCTTTGTTGCTACTTATTTATTCAGATTTATCCAAAACTTGTTAATCTATTTCTTCCATTACATCTATATCTGTTTATATATTGCACTTGCTATTAGTTCTAATTTTTTACATACTTTTTGTTCTTTCTTTTCTGTTCTTTTGCATTTATGAGAATGTTTTAGGAAGGTGATCTGCAGATCTAAGTGTGCTCTATAGACCTGTGTTGGTAGCAAATTATAAAGAACAATTGCCAGAATGTAAATGAAAACTTATGCTTCCTTTGTTGAGAAAGTCTTGTTAGTTATATTGCCTTATTTCATGGCAAACCAGTAACAGCCAGTTCACTGTTATGCATTTTGAGTAGCACTGACTTAATGTTCTACATTACGGTATGTACCGCCTTTACCAGAGGTACTCTAAGCTATGTAAGTGGAACAGAGTAAAGGATGGAGAGAACCAAAATAGTTGTCTTGAAGGAGTCACCAACAGTTCTTAAAGGCCTCATTAAGCATACATGTGAAGAGAAAAATGCATCATAAAAGTACTGTTAAGTTTAAAGGTTTTGACATAATGAAAACTATGAAACTGGAAATACATATTCCTACTTCTTTTGCTTTAGTGATGGAGCAAGAATTTATGGGCGGATTTAAAATTTTTTTAATGTTTATTTTTAAGAGACGGGGGAGAGAGAGAGACAGATTGTGAGTGGGGGAAAGACAGAGAGAGGAAAATACGGAATCTGAAAGAGGCTCCAGGCTCTGAGCTTTTCAGCGCAGAGCCTGACCTGTGGCTCAAACTCACGAACCATGAGATCATGTTCTGAACTGGAGTCCGATGCTTAACCAACTGAGCCCTGGAGTGGGGGTGGGAGGGAGAATTTTATATACTTTTGGGCTTCAGATCTCTTTTGAATGATGTAACTAATTCCTACCTGGATATTGCCCTGATTCACTGAATTTGCTTTATTTGTTATTGCACCTGAGGATGGATGGAGAGAGGTGGCTTGGTGGGCAGGATGGCGTGTAGATCATGCTACACAGAATAGTTCCCCTAAGTGAGTTTATCAAAAACCTTTCTTTTTTTTTTAATTTTTATTTATTATTGAGAGACAGAGACAGGCATGCTCCATGAGCATGGGAGGGGCAGAGACACAGAATCTGAAGCAGACTCCAGGCTCTGAGCGTGTCAGCACAGAGCCTGACGTGGGGCTCAAACTCACAAACTGCATGATGATGACCTGAGCTGAAGTTGGATGCTTAACTGACACAGCCACCGAGGCGCCCCATCAGAAACATTTCTAATCATATAGGGTGAAGTTCTCTTTTTCTTTTTGGTTTCAGTGGATTGAATGGCTTCTCACACTCATTATTGATTTGAAATTAGATGAGAGGATGTCAATTATATTCCTATGTAGATTTCTGGTTTGGGTAATATATTGAGATACTAATGCATTTATTATTTTTTATGATTTTCTTAATGTTTATTTATTTTGATAGAGAGGGCACGAACAGGGGAGGTGCAGAGAGAGGGAGCAAGAGACTCTGAATCAGCACAGAGCCTGACGTGGGGCTTGATCTCACAAACTGTGATATCATGACCTGAGCTGAAATCAAGAGTCTGACATTTAACCAGTTGAGCTACCCAGGTGCCCTCTAATGCATTTATTTTGTATCATGGTAATTATACCATCTTTTTCTCTCATTTTGAGAAATTATCCCAGAGATAAGAACATAATAAAGCATATTTAGGTTGGTGTTATTTGTGGTTTTGTGATTCATTAAATATCATTAAGTAAATCATATACAGAGAACTTTTCTGCTCATGTAGGTCCTTCCCCTCTCCCCCTCCCCTATCAACCCTCAGTTTGTTCTCAGTATTCAAGAGTCTCTCATCATTTACCTCCTTCTCCCCAACTATTTTTTCCCCTTTCCCTCCCCCATAGTCCTCTCCTAAGTTTCTCTTGTTATACTTATAAGTGAAAACATGGGTATCTGTCCTTCTCTGCCCGACTTATTTCACTTAGCATGACACCCTCGAGTTCCATCTACATTGCTACAAATTGCCAGATTTCTTTCATTCGTTCTCATTGCCATACAGTATTCCATTGTATATATAAACCACATCTTCTTGATCCAGTCATCAGTTGATGGACATTTAGGCTCTTTTCATGATTTGACTTTTCTTGAAAGTGCCACTGTGAACATTGGGCTACATGTGCCCCTATGCATCAGCACTTCAGTATCCCTTGGGTATATCCCTAGCAGTGCTATTGCTGGGTCATAGAGGAGTTCTATTATTATTATTTTTTTTAATAAAGATTCTTTTAATAGTTTTTTTAATTTATTTTTGATACAGAGAGAGACAGAGCATGAGAGGGGGAGGGGCAGAGAGAGAGGGAGACACAGAACCGGAAGCAGGCTCCAGGCTCTGAGCTAGCTGTCAGCACAGAGCCTGATGCGGGGCTCGAACCCATGAACGTGAGATCTGACCTGAGCCGAAGTCGGAGGCTTTAACCGACTGAGCCACCCAGGCGCCCCGAGGAGTTCTATTATTAATTTTTTCTGTTTTCCAGGGCGGCTGCACCAGTTTACACTCCCACCAACAGTGTAGGAGGGTGCCCGTTTCTCCATATCCTTGCCAGCATCTATAATCTACGATTTGTTCACTTTAGCCTCTGTGACTGGTGTGAGGTGGTATCTCAGTATGGTTTTGATTTGTATTTCCCTGATGATGAGTGATGCTGAGCATCATTTCATGTGTCTGTTGGCCATCTGAATGTCCTCTTTGGAAAAGTGTCTATTCATATCTTCTGCCCATTTCTTCACTGGATTATTTGTTTTTTGGGTATGGAGTTTGGTGAGTTCCTTGTAGACTTTGGATACTAGCCCTTTATCTGATATGTCATTTGCAACTATCTTTTCCCATTCTGAAGGTTGCCCATTAGTTTTTTTGATTGTTTCCTTTGTGGTGCAGAAGGTTTTTACCTTGATGAGGTGCCAATAGTTCATTTTTCCTCTTGATTTTCTTGCCTTTGGGGATGTGTCAAGTAGGAAATTGCTGTAATTGAGGTCAAGGAGATTGTTTCCTGCTTTTTCCTCTAGAGTTTTGATGGTTACCTGTCTCACATTCACGTCCTTCATCTGTTTTGAGTTTATCTTTGTGTGTGGTGTAAGAAAATGGTCTAATTTCATTATTTTGCATGTTTCTGTCCAGTTTTCCCAGCATCATCTGTTAAAGAGGCTGTTTGTGAAAACAAACATTGGATATTCTTTCCTGCTTTGTCAAAGATTAATTGTCCATACATTTGTGGGTCCAGTTCTGAGTTCTCTATTCTATTCCATTGGTCTGTGTGTCATTTTTGTGCCAATACCATGCTGTCTTGATCATGACAGCTTTGTAGTAGAGGCCAAAGTCTGGGATTGGGATGCCTCCCGTTTTGGTTTTCTTCTTCAATATTACTTTGAGTATTCAGGGTCTTTTGTGGATCTATACAATTTTAGGATAGTTTGTTCAATCTTTGTGAATAATGCTGGTTTAATTTTGATTGGGATTGCATTAAATGTGTAGATTGCTTTGGGCAGTAATGATATTTTAACAATATTTAATCTTCCGATCCATGAGCATGGAATGTTTTTCCATTTCTTTGTGTCGTCTCCAATTTCCTTCATAAGTTTTCTATAGTTTTCATCATACAGGTCTCCTACATTTTTGGTTAGGTTTATTCCTAGGTATCTTATGGTTTTTGGTGCAATTGTGAATGGGATCAGTTTCTTGATTTCTCTTTTCTGTTGCTTCATTATTGGTGTGTAAAAATGCAACCTATTTCTGTACATTGATTTTGTACCCAGCAACTTTGCTGAATTTATGGATTAGTCCTAGTAGGCTTCTGGTGGAGTTAGTCGGGTTTTCCATGTAGAGTATCATGTCATCTACGAAAAGTGAAAGTTTGACTTCATCTTTGTCAATTCTGATGCCTTTTATTTCCTTTTGTTTTCTAATTGCTGATGCTAGGACTTCCAGCACTATGTTAAACAATGGTGGTCAGAATGGGCATACCTGTCATGTTCCTGATCTCAGGAGGAAATCTCTCAGTTTTTCCCCATTGAGGATGTTATTAACTGTTGGCTTTTCATAAATGGCTGATAATTGCTTGTATTTCTGAGGGTTTGGTTGTAATATATACCCTTTTTCATTTGTGATTTTGTCTATTTGGGTGTTCTCCCTTGTCTCTCTGAGGAGCCCGGCTAGAGGTTTATCAATTTTGTTTATTTTTCAGAAAACCAACTCTTGGTTTCATTGATCTTTTCAGCTGTTTTTTTGGATTCTATATTGTTTATTTCTGCCCTGATCTTTATTATTTCTCTTCTTCTGCTGGGTGTGGGGTGCTCTTGCTGCTCTCCTTCTAGTTCCTTTAGGTGCAGTTTTAGATTTTGAGTTTGTGCTTTTTCTAGTTTCTTGAAATAGGCCTGGATTGCAATATACTTTCCTCTTAGGACTGCCTTTGCTGCATCCCAGAGACTTTGGATTTTTGTATTTTCATTTTCATTTGTTTCCATATATTTTTAAATTGCTTCTCTAATTGCCTGATTGGCCCAATTGTTCATTAGTAGAATGGTCTTTAATCTCCATATTTTTGGAGGGTTTTCAGACTTTTTCCTGTGATTTATTTCAAGTTTCACAGTATTGTGGTCTGAAAGTGTGTATGATATGACCTCAATTCTTTTATATTTATTGAGGGCTGCTTTATGACCCAGTATGTGGTCTGTCTTGGAGAATGTACCATGTGCCCTTGGGAAGAAAGTAAATTCGATAGCCTCAGGATGTAGAGTTCTAAATATGTCTGTCAGATCCATCTGTTCAATGTGTCGTTCGGGTCCATTGTTTCCTTAGTGGTTTCCTGTCTAGTTGATCTATCCATTGCTATAAGTGGAGTATTAAAATTCCTGAAATTAGCAGATTCTTATCAATAAGATTATTTCTGTTTGTGATTAACTGTTTTAATTAACTGTTTGGATGCTTCTGAATTTGGTGCGTAGATGTTTATAACTGTTAGTTTTTCCTGATGGACATACGCTGTAGTTATTATATAGTGCCCTTCTTCATCTCTTGGTACTGCCTTTACTTTAAAGTCCAGTTGTCTGATATATGTATGGCTACTCCGGCTTTCTTTTGACTTCCAGTTGTATGATAGATATTTCTCCATCCCCTTACTTTCAATCTGAAGGTGTTTTCAGGTCTAAAATGAGTCTCTTGTAGACAGCAAATAGATGGATTTTGTTTTTTTATCCATTCTGCTACCCTGTGTCATTTGGTTGGAGCATTCAGTCCATTTACATTCAGTGTTATTATTGAAAAATATGGGTTTAGAGTCATTGTGTTCTCTGTAGGTTTCATGCTTATAGTGGTGTCTCTGGTACCTTGCATTCCTTGCAACATTTCCCTCATAAAGTCCCTCTTAGGATTTCTTGTAGGGCTGGTTTAGTGGTGATGAATTTTTTCAATTTTTGTTTATTTGGGAAAACCTTTATTTCTCCTTCTATTCTGAGTGACAGGCTTGCTGAATAAAGAAATCTTGGCTACATATTCTTTCTGTTCATCACATTGAAGATTTCCTGCCATTCCTTCCTGGCCTGTCAAGTTTCAGTAGATAGGTCTGTAACCACTCTGATAGGTTTCCCTTTGTATATTAGGGCCCTTTTATTCATAACTGCTTTCAGAATTCTCTTTATTTTTTTATTTTGCCAGTTTTACTATGATATATCATGCCGAAGGTCAATTCAAGTTATGTCTGAAGGGAGTTCTTTGTGCTTCTTATTTTTCACTGTCTGTTTCCTTCCCCAAATTGTTGAAGGTCTCAGCTATAATTTGTTCAAGTACCCCTTCAGCACCTTTCTCTCTTTCTTGTTATTCATGAATTCCTATGATATGGATATTGTTCCGTTTGATTGTGTCACTCAGTTCTCAAATTCTCCTCTCGTGCTCCTGGATCAATTTATCTCTCTCTTTCTCAGCTTCCTCTTTTTCTGTAATTGTGTCTTCTAATTCACCTATTCTCCTCTCTCTCTCTCTTTAGTCCATGCAGTGGCTGAAGGTCCATTTTATTCTGCACCTCATTTATAGCATTTTTAAATTTATCACAACTATTTTTATGGTCCATAGTCTTTGTAGCAATAGTTTCTCTTTTCTGGCCTTTTCCAAGCCCAGTGATTTATTTTATGACAATTGTTCTAAATTATTGCTCCGTTTTGTTGCTTATATCTGTTTTGAGCAATTCTGTAGCTTTGACTTCTTCCTGGAATTTCTTTAGAGGAGAGTTTTTCCATTTTGTCATTTTGGCTAGCTTTCTGTCTCTTGTCAGTTTTAAAAGCTTGTTATGCACTCTGTGCCTGTCGTATTGCTGTATTAAAGGAGGCTTATTGACTGTCCAGAGCTTGTTCATTCAGGAGGTGTTCTTTTAATGGTGTCCCTTGGTCTCTCTTGTTGTGTCTTTGGTTATTTTATTTCCCTACTCATTGAAATTTGGGACCTTCCACCATTTGTACTTTGGCTTGTTTCTTGAAGTATCCCTGAAAAGGAAAACAGACAGACAAACACACAGGGAACAAAAGCACGCCAGGGCACAGACAAGTCAAACAAACAAGCAAACTACAAGTGAGGAGAAAAAAAGGGAACAAAAACAATGACAGAGGACAGTCTAAAAGCATAAAACCAGAAATCCCAGCTAAAAATAAAGAGCAAGGTGGAGACAGTGCTGATGGAAGAGCATATACAAAGAGAGAAGTGACAGGGGTGGAGAGGAAGCAAAATTGAAACATTACTAGGCAGAGAGACTAAAAGGCTTAATTCAGAGAGAGAAAGAGGAGAATATGGGAGAAGGCAAGGAGAAAAAAAATGAAGATAATGTTACCCAAAGAAACTATATAGCCTGATTATTCCAGAGAGAGAGAGAAAGGAAGGTAGTGACGGAGGTGTAGAATATGCATTAAGAGAATGGATTAAATGTGACTGTTTAAGTAAACCAATGACCAGAGTGCCCAGTTCAGCGGAGGGGAGAGATAAGAATGAGATAAGGCGAAATATATCTGAATAGCAAGAATTGATCTAGAGTTAATCATAGCAATGCATCAATGTTGGTCTTGCCTGGGCCCCGGAAAACAAAAAAGACAGCTGTCCAGTGCAGATGGGTGTGGCTTGGTGTAGGCAGGTCTTGCCTTCACTGAGGGTGCCCTGTGCTGCTCTCTGAGGCCCCCACCTTGGTTGGTATGGGGAGAAAAATGGTGGCACCCCAGTCCCTTCTCGAACCAAGCATTGCAACTCACTCTTTTGGGTCAGATCTCCCTGTGCTGCGGGCGTAGTCAAGGTGGGCTGTATTTCCCAAGCCTTGCCTCATTTCTAGATCTTCGTCCATGCATTTTGATGAAACCGCCTGAAATGTCCTCCCGTAGGTTGGGTGGCTTCCTAGCTTGGGATCCAGTAGGGGGAGGAGGGGAGCAGCTTCTCCAGGTGCCACCTGCGGTTGGGGCACCTAACCCAGGGAAAGTGCCACAGCGAGAGAACAAATCTTTCTCTGAACACCGTGTGGTTACAGATAGGATCTCTCTCCATCCCGGTCTGGGGTTTTTCTCTTCTCCAGAGACAGTTTATAGCAGTTTCAGCTGTTCTTTCTCTTACTCTCATCTCTGCAGCTCTCCATGGAGGGGGCTCCCTCCCCTCTGTGCCTCTGGGTCCCAGCCCATTTTTATCTTCCCCAGTTCACAGTCACGCACCTATGAGGCTGTCTTCTTAGTGGACTCTGTATCTTTTCCTCCCAGACTCTTGCAGTTCAGTGTCTTATGGCTTCAGTCCTTCCTGGTTTTAGAGATGCAGGCTGGCGAAAAAGTACTGAGCTCCTTACTTCTCTGCCATGCAATCTGTAAAGGATGTTTTTAAGTGTAAGTACTTATGGGTAAAGACAACAGGAGAAAAGATGACTATGGATAAGGGATTTGAGTAGATTTTTGAATGATGTAAAGTCAGTTGATAAGTGATAGTTAACTAAGCAAAATGATGAAAGTTTGAAATTCATAATATCTAGAAAATATTAGGACCAAATGACAACAGTGATATCTATTGGTTGGAGTGAGAGTGAGAGATAATGAAAAGGAAAAGGAAAATTGAAGTAAAGTCTATATAAAGAGCATATAAACTCCCTGGTCCTCCTTTCTTCAAGGCAGGAAGCAACAGTTTTATTGTCTTGTGAAATTGAAACATGTAGACTCTGGACTTTGAGACCTCAGGCATATTAGGGTTAGGGTTATGCTAAAAACTAGGGAAATAAATGAAAGCCCATTCTTCTAAACAATTTCATTGTTCAGATCCAGGATTGCTGGAAACTGTGCATTATCCTACCCATAAGAATTGTTCTCTGGAGAAATTGAGCTGATCTAGAGAAGGAACAGAGAGATTAAAAAAAAACACAAAAAACACAATAGGTCCCCCATTCAGGACCTATAACAAAAGATCTCTTCTTGGCAAGGTTTTTCTCCAGGTCAAGAAGATTACCCACAATCTTTTTTAGTGCCTCACTCTTAAATATAGATGGATAACAAAGGATTATAATACATTTGAGGAAAACCAACACAAAAGACAAGATACAAAAGTAGCAAAAATCGAACTTAGATGAGACAAACAATGCCACAGAAAACAAAGAAAAACCCTGGTAATAACTATCTTAAGGCAAACAAGAGACTTTGCATGCAAGAAACAACTAGGAGGCCAATAATGAGAAAGCACATGGACATTAAATATGATTATCAAAACAAAGAGTGTACTAAAGGGCATGGAAGATAAAGCTGAATAAATCTTCCAGAAATGGGAGGGAAAAGGTAGTAAAAAGAGCAAAAAGGAAAAAAAAAACATTAAAGAATCAGTATAGGTGCTTGCCCAATAGTTATTAGCAATTTCAGAATTAGAGAAAAGGAAATGGACATTATTAAAGAAGTACTTCAAGAACTTTTCAAACTCATGGGACATGTGTTTTCAGATTGAAATATTCTTGACCAGATAGGTCTAAACATATAGACCAGTAATACAAGAGCTAATAGTAAACAAAATATTGAGCAAAAATAAAATGACAATGTAAAAATTTTTCAAAAAGGAGAAGAGCTTTATTATCATTTCTTTCTATCTCATTAGTTAACTTGACTAAATCATGACATGTTAGGATTTCATACGTGATTCTGTATTGATTGTGAGGTGTATGGGAGCTCAAGTCTCTTGAGATTTCCTATTCTAGAGAATCCACTTCAAATCTGTTTCTCTGAGCATTGGATTCAAGGTATATCTATATTGGGAGGAGATGAGTAAGAAGTAAAAAGATTGTGTCTCAAATCAAAAATTCAAGAACTAGTATAAAGGTGGAGTGGTGTCATCAATATGGTGGATTGGAAAGTCCCAGTTCTCACACTGAAACACTGTCTTATAAGTCCATATTCCAGTTGAGAAGTTGCAGTCCAAGACAAGCACAAAACTGAGAACACTGCATTGAAACAGGTGAGAAGAGCAATTACATGTTACCTGCATAATCTCTCCCCCACGCAGGTACTTCTCCGCCCCAAAACATTGCCTCAGCCTGTGCCTTATTCCTTGAGGTATGTTGGAGTGGGGAAGAGAGAGTAAGGCATCTGTCGGACTTACCTAGCCTTTTGGTACACTGTCGGAGAGACTAGATTCTGTCTCATCTCAAAGTGCTGATGGAATCAGCATAGTTCTGTTGCTTGGGCAGCCGGGAACAAAGTAAGAGGGACAGGCAGCAGGCTGTTGCCTAATACAGCTCTAGATTTGGGGAAAAGCACAGAAATTGAGGCTTTTTCCCCAGAAAGGAGAGAAAGGAGTGGAGTGTGCCTCCAGAATCGCAGATTCTCAGTGTACTGTCTAAGGGGCTAGTCTCTGTCTTACCAGGAAAACTACTTGGGAACAGTTAAAAACCAAGGAAACTGGATGAGTACTTGCTGTGTGAGAGGCTCCTTTCTGGGCTAACTGGTGAAGGTTTGTCCATGTCAAAGCCAGTTCAAAAGCCTTGAGGGGAGTTGGATGTTTCTTCAAATGCACAGAAACCAGCACAAATGTGCAAGGACCTTGAAGAATGAGGGAAACAATCAAAGGAACAAAATACTTGTTTGTTAACTGGCCCTAAAGAAATGGACATAAATGTGTCTGAGTTATAAGAAGACACAGAGGATTAAAGTAAATTGGGGAAATGATACATGAAAAAAGAAAATATCAACCAAAAGGGACAATAAGAAAAGAACTGAGGGGCACCCTGGGTGGCTCAATGAGTTAAGCATCCTACTTCAGCTCAGATCATGATCTTGTGATTTAGGGGTTCAAGCCCTGTGTTGGGCTCTGTGCTGACAGCTCAGAGCCTGGAGCCTGCTTTGGATTCTTTGTCTCCCTCTCTCTCTGCCCCTCCCCTGCTCTCTCTCTCTCTCTCAAAAGTGAATAAATGTAAAAACAAAACAAAACAATACTGAACAGAAGTTCGTGAGCTGAAGAATATAGCTGAAAAATTCAGTAGATGGGTTTAATAGTAGACTTGACTAAGCAAATGAAAGAATCAATGAATTTGAAGATAAGTAATTTGTAATTACCCTGTCAGAGGAGCAAAAAGAAAGAATGAAAAAAACCTAAAGGATTTATACGGCAACATTAATGAATAATATGCATTAGTGGAGCTCAGAAGAAAAAGGGAGAAAGGTAGAGAAAGCTTGTTTAAAAAAATGATGACTTGGGGTACCAGGGTGGCTCAGTCAGTTATGACTTTGGCTCAGGTCATAATCTCATGGTTTTGTGGATTTAAGCCCTGCATTGTTATGCCCAAGATTTCATTATCATCCCCAAAAACCAGAGACCGCCGGGGAGACTGAGTCACGCATGCACAAGCAAAGGGCTTTATAACGGGTTTAGGCTGGCCGGGCCTAAACTTGGTCTCATAGACTTCACCAGCACAGTGGATCCATGCTGAGAGCCCCAAACGGGCTGAGCAGGGTTTTTATGGGGTTTGGGAAGGGAGAGTTACAAAAAATTGTGACACAGGTACAGTGATCCAATCTTTATTATACAATATTATTGACAGCAGATCTAACCAGTCGCATTGTCTAGAGTATTCATTACTTTTGGCGGGATCCAATTACAACATTTAGAGAACCTTTAAAATCAACCAATTACAGGGTGAGACTATTGGGTTATCTTTAACATTAGGTAACAGGGTCCTATCTAAAGTTTCCATCTGCAGGCTTCACCCTTAGGAATGTGGAGAGTGGTAGCTGGCCTTCCCTGATTGGGTGTTGCGAAAGTGGTCTCTCTTGCTCTAGGCAATGTGTAACTGCCTGTTAGTTTCGGGGAACTGAAACCTAGGCCTTCTAGACCAGAGGGGAATCTTAAAGCTTGTCATGGCGTCTGTTTGGTTTAGACTCGTGTCTTTACAGCATCAAGTTCTGTGCTGACAGGTCAGAGCCTGGAGCCTGTTTCAGATCCTGTGTCTCCCTCTGTCTCTGCTCCTCTTCCACTTGTGCTCTGTCTCTCTCTGTCTTAAAAATAAAAAACTATAAAAAATTAAAAAAAATAAAGAAATGATGACTTAAAACTTCTTAAATCTGGATAAGGAAATGGACATCAATATTGATGAAATTCAAAGGAGCCCAAATAGAATGAACCTAAAGAATTACACATAGAATCTAAGTATACTTGGCCCTTGAATAACACGGATTTGAACTATGTAGGTCCTTATTTGCAGATTTTTTCCCATAAATACAGTATACTACTGTAAATGTATTTTCTCTCAACTTTTCTTAATATTCTCTTCTAACTTTACTGTAAGAATATGGTTTATAATACATAGAACATACAAAATATGTGTTAATTGACTATACATATAATGTGTATATTATATGTGTATATATTATATGTATATTACATATTATGTATATACATGTATATGATATGTATTACATATATGTATAAATAGTTGACTATATATACATATACTATATATGTATTATGTATATATAATATATATGTTATATATATGTGTATATATATATTATTGGTCAGACTTCTGGTCAACCTAGGTAGGCTATTAGTCATTAAGTTTTGAGGGAACCAAAAGTTATACGTGGAATTTTGATGTCATGGGATCAGAGCCTATAATGCATGCATTGTTCAAAGGTCAGCTGTATAATCAAGAAGCCAAATGTCAAAAGGCAAAGAGAGGATTTTGAAAGCAGCAAGAGAAAACCAGTCATATTTAAGGGAATTCCCATAGGAGACTAAGCAGATTTCTCAGCAGAAAATCTTATAGGGTAAAAGACAGTGAGATGATATATATTTAAAGTTCTGAAAGAAGAAAACCTGCCATCTAAGAATATCATCCCCAGCCAAACTGTCCTTCAAAAATGAAAGACAGATACAGGCTTTCCTCGGCAAATAAAAGCTAAGAGAATTCATCTCCACTAACGCTGCCTTACTAAAAATGCTAAAGGGAGTTCTTCAGGTTGAAACAAAAGAATGCTAAATTGCAACACAAAAGTTTATAAAAGTATAAAATTCACTGCTAAAATAAATATATGGACAAATACAGAATATTGTAATACCATAATGATGGTATATAAATCACTTAATTCTAGTATAAAAGCTAAAAGGCAAAAGTCTTAAGAATAACTGTTAAGTGTTTACTAGATATTCAATATAAGAAAACAAGTTGTGACATCAATAATAGTGTGGATGAGAAGTAAACATAGTTTTTGAATGGGATTGAAGTTAGCTTCTTATCAGCTTATAATGAACTGTTATAAGATGTTTTATGTTAACATCCTGGTAACCACAATGAAAATACCTACAGAAGATACACAAAAGAAAAAGAAAAAGGAATCAAAGCATATCACTACATAAAATCAACAATTTCAAAGGAAGATAGCAAGATAAGAAAAGAAAGAATTACAAGAGAGGTAGAAAACAATATTTAAAAATGGCAATAGTAAGTTCTTACCTATCAATAATTACTTTAAATGTAAATTCATTAACCTTCCAATCAAAGGACCTAGAATGATGAATGAATAAATGAATAAAAGTCACACAAAGTAGACTTTAAGTCAAAACATTTTAAGTCACAAGACACCAAGATGGTCATTTTATAATGACAAAAGAGTTAATTCACCAGGAAGATACGGTAATTATAACAACATATGGCTTTAACATGAGAGGGCATAAAGGAAACATTAACATATCTAAGGAGAGATAGATAGCAATACATTAATAACAGGGACTTCCGTACCCCTCTTCTAAGAATAAATAGAATATCTAGACAGAACAGCACTTAAGGAACAGAGGACTTGAGTAACACTGTTGGCCAAATGGACCTAATAGAGATGTACCAAACACTTTGCACTACACATTGTTCTCAAATGCACATGGAACATTTGCAGGATAAATCACATTTAGGTAACAAGTCATAACAAATATAAGAAAAAATAAAATTATCAGTATTTTTTGCAAGGAGAATAGAATGAATTTAGAAATCAATAACAAGTATAATTGGAAAGTACACAAATATATGGAAATTAAGCAACATACTGTTGAGCAACCAGTGGACTAAGTAAAAAGAGAAATAAGATATCTTGAGACAATTGAAAATGAAAACAAGACATGAAATCTTATGGGAGGCAACAAGAGATATACTGAGCGAGAATTTTATAGTGATAAAGACTTACGTTAAAAAAAGAGGAAAGATAAAAAAGAAAACTATTACACCTACTAAGGAACATGAATAAGAACAAACTAAGTCCAAAGTTAGCAGATGGGAGGAAATATTGAGCATAAATAAATGAAAGAGACTATAAAAGCAATAAGAAAACAAAACTAAAACTCGAGAAAAAATTAATGAAACTGGAAGTTAGTTTTTTGAAAAGATCAACAGAGCTCACATAACTTTAGCCTGAATAAGTAAGAGAAAAAGAGGATTCAAAAAAAACAGAAATGAAAGAAGAGACATTATAACTGATGCCACAGAAATAAAAAGGATCATAAGAGACAAATATATGAACAAATATATGTCAAACATTTGAATAACATAAAAGGATACATTTCAGGAAACAACCTGGACCAAGACTGAATCATGAAGAAACAGAAAATCTGAAGACCTATAGGGAATCAAGAGATTGAAACAGTAATCAAAAACCTTCTAACAAGGAAAATTGCAGGAGCAGATGGCTTTACTGGTGAATTCTACTGCACATTAAGGAAGAATTAATACTAATACTTCTTAAATTTCTCCAAAAAATTAAAAAGGAAGTACATCTAAATTTATTTAACAAAACCAGCATTATTCAGATACCAAAGCCAGAAGAGGACATTGTAAGAAAACTGTAGACCAACACTTCTGATGAACATAGATGCAAAGAATCTCCACAAAATGCTAGCAATCTAATTCAACATGTCTTTCAAAAAATCATACACCATGATAAAGTAGGAATCAATCCTGGGATGCAGGGATGGTTCAACATGTTCAAATAAATAAATGTGATGCATCACATTATGAAGGATAATAATCACATGAGCATCTCAAATTGATTCAGAGAAAGCATTTGACAGAATTTGGCATTTCATGATAAAATCTCTCAGCGAGGTATAGAAGGAATTTACATCAGTGTAATTAAAACCATATATGAAAAGCTCACATCTAACAATATTTAATTTTTAAAGTTTATTTATTTTGAGAGAGACAGAGACAGCATGAGCGGGGGAGGGGCAGAAAGAGAGGGACTCCAAGCAGGCTCCACTCTGCCAGCATGGAGCCTGATGTGGGGCTTGAACCCACAAAACCTTGAGGCCATGGCCTAAGCTGAGACTAAGAGTCAGATGCTTAACCAACTGAGCCACCCAGATGCTGCTAACAAATACTATTTAATGTAGAAAAGCTGAAAGCTTTTTCAAAGAGTAGGACCAAGGCAAGGATTCCTTTCTTCTGCACTTCTGTTTAACACAGTATTAGCTAGAGAAATTAGATAAGAAAAAACAAACAAAAGGCAACAAATTGGGAAACTGTCTCCAGAGATGACATCTGCATGTAGAAAACCCTAAAGAGCAGAAAGAGACTTACAATGGAATAAATGAATTTAGTAAAGTTGCAGGATACAACATCAATATACAAAAATGAGTTGCATTTCTATATGCTAACAAAGAACTATTCCAAAAGGAAAGTAAGAAAACTATTTCCTAAAAATATCATGGGAAGAACAAAATACTTAGGAATAAATTTAAGAAAAGGGGGCAAAGGCCTGTACTGTTAAACTGTAAAACATGATGTAAGAAATTAAAAAGACATAATTAAATGGAAAGACATTCTGTGTTCCTAGACTGGAAGACTTAATAGTGTTGAAATATCCATAATGCTCGTCACAGTCTACAGGTTTAATTCAGTCTCTAGCAAAATCCCAATGGCATTTTTCATAGAAATAGAACAATCCTGAAATGTGTAACCACAAAAAGAGCTTGATTATCTAAAGCAATTTTGAGCAAGAAGAACAAAGATGGAGGCATCACACTTCCTGCTTTCAGAATCTATTACAAAGTGACAGTAGTCAAAACACTATGGTACTGTCATAAAAACAGACACATAGAACATAATAGAAAACTCAGAAATATAACCTTGCAAACATGGTCACTGATTTTTTCATAGTAGTGCCAAGTGGGTAAAGGATAGTTTCTTCAGGAGTGGTGTTGGGAATATTAGATATTCACATACAAAAAAATGAAATTGGAATCCTTTATTTTACTGTATACAAACATCAACTCAAAAATGAATTCAAGATTTTAAGACCAAAATCTGTAAAACTGTGGGAAAGAAATGTAGGGGAAAAACTTCATGATGTTGATAATTACTGTTATACACAAGTATTAGCAACATAAGCAAAGATAGACAAGTGGGACTACCTAAAAATAAAAAACTGCACAGTGAAGGAAACATCAACAAAAGTAAAAGGCAGCCTATGGAATGTGAGAAGTATTTGCAAACGACATATCTGATAAAGGTTTAGTATCCAAAATCACTAAAGAACTTATCAAACTCAACAGCCAAAAAACAAACATCCCAGTTAAGAAATGGGCAGAAGATATGAATAGACACTTTTCCAAAGAAACTATCCAGAAGGCCAACAGATACATGAAAAGATGTTCAACATCACTCATTATCAGGGAAATACAAATCAAAACCATGATGAGATACCGCTTCACAACTGTTAGAATGGCTAAAAATAACAACATGTATTGGCAAGGATGTGGAAAAAGGAGAACCCTCTTGCACTGCTGGTGGGAATGCAAACTGGTGCAGCCACTCTGGAAAACAGATGGAGATTCCTCAAAAAACTGAAAATAAAAGTACCTTATGATCTAGCAATTGCACTATTAGGTATTTACCAAGAGGATACAAAAATACAGATTTGAAGAGGTATACACACCCTGATGATTATAGCAGCATTGTCAACTATTGCCATTTTGGAGACAGCCCAAATGTCCACTCATTGATGAATGTATAAAGGAGATGTTGTGTGTGTGTGTGTGTGTATATATCTATATATACACACACATATATACATATATATGTATATGTATATGTATATATATACACATATAATGGGGCATTACTCAGCCATCAAAAAGAATGAAATCTTGCCATTTGCAATGAATGGATGGAGCTAGAATGATTATGCTAAGCAAAAAAGTCAAGAAGAAAATGACAAATACCATATGATTTCACTCATATGGAATTTAAGAAACAAAACAGATGAACATATTGGAAGGGGCAGGGGGAGAGAAGAGAAGGAAACAAACCACACGAGACTCTTAATGTAGAGAACAAGTTGATGGAGGGAGGTGCGTGCTAGATTAGATGGGTGATGGGTATTAAGAAGGGCACTTGTGATGAGAAGTGGGTTTTGTATGTAAGTGACAAATCACTGAATACTACTTTTTTAAAAAATATTTTATTGTCAAATTGGTTTCCATACAACACCCAGTGCTCTTCCCCACAGGTGCCCTCCTCCATCACCACCACCTCTGTTGCCCCCTCCCCCTTTCCCTTCAACCCTCAGTTCATTTTCAGCATTCAATAGTTTCTCAAGTTTTGCATCTCTCTTTCTCCCCAACTCTCTTTCCCTCTTCCCCTCCCCCTGGTCCTCTATTAGGTTTCTCCTGTTTTCCTGTTAGACCTATGAGTGCAAATATATGGTATCTGTCCTTCTCTGCCTGACTTATTTCGCTTAGCATGACACCCTCAAGGTCCATCCACTTTCCTACAAATGGTCAGATTTCATTCATTCTCATTGCCATGTAGTACTCCACTGTGTATATATACCACATCTTCTTGATTCATTCATCAGGTGATGGACATTGAGGCTCTTTCCA
>NC_043712.1:50498886-50501258 GCF_006229205.1 Suricata suricatta | reverse complement strand
GAGAATTTCCCAAATCTGGGAAAAGAAATAGACTTTCAAATTCAAGAGGCACAAAGAACTCCCTTAAAACGCAATTTGAATCGGCCTTTGGCACAACATATCATAGTGAAACTGGCAAAATATAAAGATAAAGAGAGAATTCTGAAAGCAGCTAGGGAGAAAAGGGCCCTCACATACAAAGGGAAACCTATCAGAGTGGTTACAGACCTATCTAATGAAACTTGGCAGGCCAGGAAGGAATGGCAGAAAATCTTCAAGGTGATGAACAGAAGAAACATGCAGCCAAGAATCCTTTATCCAGCAAGCCTGTCATTTAAAATAGAAGGAGAGATAAAAGTGTTCCCAAATAAACAAAATTTGAAAGAATTCATGATCACCAAACCAGCCCTACAGGAAATCCTAAGAGGGACTGTATGAGGGAAATGTTGCAAAGAATACAAGGTGCCACAGACACCACTATAAACATGCATTCTAGGGAGAACACAATGACTCTAAACCCACATTTATCAATAATAACACTGAATGTAAATGGAATGAGCTCCAACCAAACAACACAGGGTAGCAGAATGGATAAAAAAGCACAACCCATCTATTTGCTGTCTACAAGAGACTCATTTTCGACCGGAAGACACCTTCAGGTTGAAAGTAAAGGGATAGAGAAATATCTATCATGCGACTGGAAGCCAAAAGAAACCTGGAGTAGCCATACTTATATCAGACAAACTGGACTTTAAAGTAAAGGCAGTAACAAGAGATGAAGAAGAACATTATATAATAATTACAGGTTCTCTCCATCAGGAAGAGCTAACAATTATAAATATCTATGCGCCAAATTCGGGAGCACCCAAATACATAAAACAATTAATCACAGAAAGAAACAATCTTATTGACAAAAATGTGCTAATTGCAGGGGACTTTAATACTCCACTAATCAACCAGACAGAAAATCACTAAGGAAACAATGGACCTGAACGACACACTGGAACAGATAGAACTGATAGATATATTTAGAACTCTGTATCCTGAAGATAGGAAATTCACCTTCATTGCGAGTGCACATGGCACATTCTCCAAGATAGATCACATACTGGAGCATAAAGCAGCCCTCCATAAGTATAAACAAATAGAGATCATACCATGCACACTTTCAGATCACAATGCTATGAAACTTGAAATGAACCACAGGAAAAAAGCTGGAAAACCTCCAAAAATGTGGAAGTTAAAAACCACCCTACTAAAGAATAATTGGGTTAATCAGGCAATTAGAGAAGAAATTAAAAAATATATGGAAACCAACGAAAACGAAAATACAACAATCCAAAATCTCTGGGATGCAGCAAAGGCAGTCCTAAGAGGAAAGTATATTGCAATCCAGGCCAATCTCAACAAACTACAAAAAACACAAATTCAAAATTTAACAGAACACCTATTCGAACTAGAGGGAAGCAGCAAGAGCACCCCAAACCCAGTAGAAGAAAAGAAATCATAAAGATCAGGGCAGAAATAAACAATATAGAATCCAAAATAACAGTTGGGCAGATCAATGAAACCAAGAGTTGGTTCTTTAAAAAAATAAACAAAATCGATAAACTTCTAGCCAGGTTCCTCAGAAAGAAAAGAGAGCATCCAGATAGACAAAATCATGAATGAAAAAGGATCTATTACAACCAATCCCATAGACCAATGGAATAGAATAGAGAACCCAGAACTGGTACCACAAATATACGGCCAATTAATTTTTGACAAAGCAGGAAAGAGTATCCGATGGAAAAAAGACTGCCTCTTTAGCAGGTGGTGCTGGGAGAACTGGACAGCAACATGCAGAAGAATGAAACTAGACCACTTTCTTATACCATAAACAAAAATTAACTCAAAATGGCTCAAGGACCTGAATGTGAGACAGGAAACCATCAAAATCCTCGAGGAGAAAGTAGGAAAAAACCTCCTAGACCTCAACCACAGCAATTTCCCTCTTGACACATCCCCAAAGGCAAGGGAAATGAAAGCAAAACTGAACTCTTGGGACCTCATCAAGATGAAAAGCTTCTGCACTGCCAAGGAAACCATCAGGAAAACAAATAGGCAACCGACAGAATGGGAAAAGATAGTTGCAAATGACATATCAGTTAAAGGGCTAGTATCTAAAATCTACAAGGAACTCACCCAACTTCACACCCACAAAACAAACAACCCAGTGAAGAAATGGGCAGAAAACATGAACAGACACATCTCCAAAGAGGACATCCAGAGGGCCTACAGGCACATGAAACGATGCTCAACATCACTCATCATCAGGGAAACAGAAATCAAAATCACACTGAGACACCACCTCATGCCAGTCAGAGTGGCTAAAATGAACAAATCAAGAGACT